>NW_026527002.1:72477484-72662484 GCF_024362965.1 Panthera pardus | reverse complement strand
AACACACACCTGTCAGGCAAATAACATGCCTTGGCTCTAGCTTTCTCCCTGGCTGGACTTGGCCCCCTTTAGATAAGGGTGGTCCTTTGCTTTCCTGAGACAGAGCAGTTCTGGTGTCCAGAATCTAGGAAATTTTAATTATCCCCGTTCCCACTAACATAGCGAACTCAGCCTTGCCTACAGCTCCAAGAAGCATTTACAAGGGTCTCGTGCAGGCCACGCCCTTTTCCACCACACAACGTCCACTCGGTTCCACTTACCCCATTCTTCCCCATCCCGCAAAGAAGCAGCTGGTTGTTCTTGGGAGACAGGAGCTGAGAGGAGACGGCTGCAGGGGTGGGCAGTTCTCCAAAATCCAGAGATGTTTCTTCCAGGGCTCTTGTCTGGATTTACAGCTGCTTCTGCAGACTACGAGAACCTCAGCCCAGGGCCACTGGAGCCTCGTTCCAAAGAGATCAAAAGATCCATCCGGCATGCTACCCTTCCCCATCCCCTTCCACCTTCCTTCCCCTCTTCATGCTGCAGGATCTTGAGTGTTGGATTGTCAAGAAGGGAGGTTTTTGTTTTTTTAAGTTTATTTATTTATTGTGAGAGAGTGAGAGCAGGGGAGGGGCAGAGGGAGAAGAGAGAGAGAATCCCAAGCAGGCTCCACGCTGTCGGCATGGAGCCCGACGTGGGGCTCGAGCCCGTGAACCGTGAGATCATGACCCGAGCCGAAATCAAGACTCAGACGCTTCACCAACGGAGCCACCCAGGTGCCCCAGGAGGAGAGGTTTTAGGAGAAACTCTTTGGCTTCCAGGTTCCCAGGGGACTGAGTTTAAGGTTCCAGGTTTGACGGACATTTGTCCTGAATGCTCAGGCCCAGACTCCCTCTTGTGCATCATTTCACACCCTCGTGGGGACCTGAGTCCCGATGCGGCTACCAAACCACACTTTCAATCATTTTCATACCGGTGATGGCTCATCTCTTCAAGATTCCGGGTCTTTCCCTCTACCAGGATGCACTAGTTGGGTAACACGTTAAGCTACTTAAAAAAATAAATAAATAAAAAGCAAAGGATTTAAAACAAGACAAGACATTTATTCTTTTCTTATGGAACAGACAGAGGTGCGTGGTCCTGAGTCAGTGGGCAGTTCGGCTCCACAGGAACCTCTGCTCCCAGGGAACCTTCTGCCCTACCGACCTGCGGTTTCCCAGCTGCTGTCATTGCCCCGGGGTGGACGTTGTCTCCTCCTCCTCCTCCTCTACGTTCCAGTTCAAGGGCTTTTGTCTTCCAGGAGATGACCTGGAAGTTGTGCACTTCACTTGGGCTCCCCTCTTGTTGTCACAGGGCCACACCTCGTTGCCAGGGGGGGCGGGGAACGTAAACTTCCGGGTAGTCCTATTCCCAGCGGGGACCTAGGAGGTCCTCTCCCAAAGAGGAAGGGAAGGAGAATGTGCACAGACCAGGGGGTGCGGGTGCTACTTGGCAGAAGCTGCCCCATCACAGGGGTCTCTCCTCCATCTTTCTCTCTTGCTTTCCATCCTGCTGAGATGTCGCTTTGATCGAATGAAGCTTCCTCTGACCACTCCCAGGCAGACCTTCCACCCCCCACCCCCTCGCTACCTCCGCTCCTGCGCTGCTCTGTTTCTACCCCTGAGACAGCAGTTTCCAAACCGGCTCAGAACTCATCTGTCTGTTGCCTCGCTCTCCCTCTGCGCCGTGAACGGCTTTGAGAACAGAGACCTCGCCTGATTCATCTCCGTGTTCCTATTCCTCTCACAGCGCTTGGCGCCTGGACGTGGTCAGCGGATTTATACGAGACAGAATGAATAATTCAAGGTGAGCCGAGGAACATCATTAAACAATACCGCTGTAGGATTGCAAACAATAAAATGTTCGTTCAGATGGACTTTGGATAATTACCGCTCACATCCATGCAGTGTTTCAGTGGTTACCAGGCAGTTGCTTCCAAGTGGTGTTTCATTTGGATTCCCATCCTCCTCTATCAATCGCACGGTGAGGCTGACAGAGCATGTAATATTTCTGCCAAGGTACAGCTCAAGGAACCAAGGGTTAGAAAGTCCGAGACAGGTCTGTACAAGCCACACATCCAGCAAGCGGTGGGCCTAGAGGAGGAGCCAGATTTTCGCATTCGTAACCCAGTGTCTTTCATCGCTGAGGGTCACTTTCTTGACTAGGTCCATGAGACCCCAAGGCCCAGAGAGTTTCAGTCACCTCGGCAAGGCCAAAAGGCTCCCAGAACAATGCTTCGCATTCCTCCGAGGCAGTGTGGGTAGCTTGGGCTTTCAATGGAAGCACTCCGGATTCAAGATCGTTCGCTTTGTGTCCTTAGGTCGGCTCTGTCATCTGACCCTGAATTCACTTTTCTCTAAAGTAAGGATAGGATTCTCAATTATTGCCAGGATGAAGTGGGATTCAGGGAAGTGCCTTGGCATGCATAGTGTATTCAATTAAGGCCTGGCTATCCATCACATAATTACTGTTTTCCGAGAGCTGGAATCCAATTTTGATTCTCTTCAAAATAGTAATAATCTCTTGTATAGACAATTATAAGCCAGGCATTTTACAACGCCCCCTTATAACAGCCTTTCCACTGGTGTCCTTGGAAGATAGATTGTGTGGTTCCTGCCACACCCACATTTCCTGAGGAAGGAATTGATCCTTAGTCGTTCCTCGAGCAAGAGGGACTGAATTCGGAACGCTGTTACCCTTTTCCTGACTGCGGTGGAGATGATACCTAATCAGATTCTCCTTCTCAGGAGGTTACCCTACAAAGTTCAGGGAGGACCAGCAGTTGGTCATGGGGGAAAGGGAAGATGTGAAAGGGGCAGGTAGAGGCCACTGTAGCTGAGATACGCTATTGTGTCCCTGGAGTGAAGAGTCGTGTGCTCTTGCTCTGGGGGTGACCACAGCTGCGTGGACCCTAGGGACCCTAGGGAATTAGGATGACAGAGCTTCCGTGGATTCTGAATGGTCTCCCCATTCTGGTCTTAAAGAAACCCCGGGATCCACAGTTGTTCTTAGTCTCCTCCAGAAAGCTGCCTTCCTCCACCCCAGTTTTCTAAGCTTCCCTTTATCTGAAGCAAACTGAGGACATCTTTAGTTATTTTTTTTTTTTAACGTTTATTTATTTTTGAGACAGAGACAGAGCATGAGTGGGTCAGAGAGAGAGGGAGACGCAGAATTCGAAACAGGCTCCAGGCTCTGAGCTGGCAGCACAGAACCCGACGCGGGGCTTGAACCCACGAACTGCGAGATCGTGACCTGAGCCGAAGTTGGACGCTTAATCGACTGAGCCACCCAGGCGCCCCCATCTTAGTTATTTTTTAATGAAGACACAAACACAGCCATTATGATACTTTAAAGATCAGGGAAAATGCGATTCAGAGCGATTGGCTGTTGTCCTAGGGCTGTAAAGCCAGCTAGAGGCTGAGCTGGGATTCAGTCCAAGGTTCTTCTGGGATCATGATCTATTCTCTTCAAACTGCACCATAAAACTTCCACTTGTGCAGTATCCCTGGATTATACACGGCCTGTGTTTTCCTTCTTGGTGAATTTTTAAAACGATAGCACCCATTTTCCCACTAATCAGAAAGGATATGAGATGAGATATGTGTGGGATAGACTTTAACATAAGAAAAGTGCAGGGGGGCGCCTGGCTGGCTCAGTCGGTGGGGCGTCCGACTCCGGCTCAGGTCATGATCACACAGCTTGTGAGTTCAAGCCCCACATCAGGCTCTGTGCTGACAGCTCGGGGCCTGGAGCCTGCTTCGGATTCTGTCTCCCTCTCTCTCTTCCCCTCCCCTCTCAAAAATAAATAAACATTAAAAAAAAAAAAGAAAAGTGCAGGAATGTGTCCCATGTACTTTGAGGGGGCACTTGCCCCTTCAAATACAGAAGCTAAGAAAGCATTATCAGCTGTAGTACACCTTACTTGAAGAAACTTCCAGAATTCATGGAGCATAAAGGTGCTTTGACAGGGGTGTGGGGACGGACTCCTGCAGAAATGGTGGATAAGTAGATGGTTGCACATAAAATCTCTTTGGTCAGGACAGCATGTGGTCCATTTTTAGAGAATTCACTTCTTAAAGAAATGGATTCACGATTTGATGGGAAGAATTTTCACGTACAACTAAGATAAAAATGATGGAAAATCAGACTATATTCAGAAAGCAATTTTATCAGTAAAAGCACAGCATCACTGGGGGTAAATAGGTCTTTTCACACTGGCTGGGAGTGGTGGGGGTGGGGAGCCATTTCCACTGCGGTTGAGAGAGAAGGTTTGGGATAGGACTGCCTAGGGTTGGGTCTCAGCTTTGCCTCTTAATTGTATGACTTAGGAAAACGATTTAACATCTCTAAACCTCATTTCTCTTGTAAGTGAAGTGTGACTAGTCACGGTAAGTACCATGTAGGTGATGAAAAAAAGTGCTTAGCTCGGTGCCTCATACAAAGTGCCGTATAGATCACTAGTGAAGCCGTTTTATCTTTGCATTTTAATCATTTCTTCATGAGCGCTATTCTCAGAAAATTATACCAAAACAAGCCTTCCTGGAGACCGTAGTGGCTGTGTCTTCCTTTTCTTTTTCTTTCTTTTTCTTTTTTTTTTTTTACATTTTATTTATTTTTGAGAGAGAGAGAGAGAGAGAGAGCGCAAGCACAAGTCAGGGAGGGGCAGAGAGAGGGAGACACAGAATCCGAAACAGGCTCCAGGCTCTGAGCTGTCAGCACAGAGCCCCATGCAGGGCTCAAACTCACAAACTGTGAGGTCGTGACCTGAGCCGAAGTCCGACGCTTACCCGACTGAGCCACCCAGGCGCCCCATGGCTGTGTCTTTTTTATGTCCCCTTCCCATTCCTCTCCCTCTCTCTCCCTCTTACCTTCCCTCCGTCTCTCTCTCTCTCCCCCTTCCTTCCTTCCTTCCTTCCTTTCTCTGTCTCTGTCTCTCTCTGTCTCTCCCCCTCCCTCCCTCCATTCTCTTCAGTCTTTTTCTTCTCCTTGCCTCTACCTTCTATTCAACTGGCTCAAATTTCCAGGGAGTCGTTCATGTCTTAGTGTGAAAAATGGTCCTTGGTCAGCAATGCTGTGCTGTAGACTCTCATTTCACTCTTCCTAAAGTAGCTTAAGGCTTCTACCACCCGGAAATAAGAATTTAAGATTGTCTGGAGAGTTGAAGTGGGAAATCAATACGTAATTAACAAGAGAACACATTCAAAGCCATTTTACAGGGACAGATTGTCAATCAGACCAAAAGATCTTGACTCTTAACAATTGAAAGCATCACAGAGACCCTGAAATTGTGTGACCTTTAACCGGTGCCTCCATTTCCCCTCCCCCAGGCCCCAGTAAACACGCTTCTAGTTGGTTTCTATGAGTCTGGCTATTAAAGCAAGTGGGAGAGAGCAAAAGAAACATAATTGTTCCGTTACTCGAGGCAAACAAAAGGGAGGGGCGCCTGGGTGGCTCAGTCTGTTGAGCGAGAGAGGCTTGATTTTGGCTCTCAGGTCAGGATCTCAAGGCTCTTGAGTTCCAGTCCCGTGTGGGGCTCTGTGCTGACAGTGAGGAGCCTGCTTGGGATTCTCTCTCTCCCTCTCTCTCTTCCCCTTACCAGCTTGTGCTGTCTCACGTTCTCTCCAAATAAATAAATAAACTTTAAAAAAAAGAAGAGGGACAATGAAGGAAGAAGCTGCAGGCGTTACCGGTCCAAACCCTGATCGGAAGAGAGGGAGGGCTCGGTCCTGGGATTCCTTCTGCTTATACAAGGATCTGAGGGTATCCTCATTGCAAAGAGGAATGCACGAGGGTCTTATTTAATGCCATTAACCGTTCAGGCATATGAAAAAGGACTTGATACGGTTTTTTGGTCCTCCGGCAATGTTATTTGACTTTGCATGTGGCTTGCTTATGGAAGGACAGTGCTTCACCTCCCAAGTGTGTATCATTTCCATAGTAAGTAAGTTAATGCATATGTGTGCTGGTTTTAGAGTGTGAGAGGAAGAGCATGTTCCACTGGGAGGGAAGGTGGGGGGGGGCATGTCCCTCCACGCTTGGTTCAGGGGCTTGCATATCCCAGGTATAGGAGACCCAGAGTTACGTGGTAGTCAATGGTTCAGTGCCTGTACCATATTCAGAGAACCGTAGCTACCCCACACAGTGTTGTTCCTCAGATAGGGCCTCAGCTAAGCATCCAACACACACACACACACACACACACACACACACACACATATATACGTATATACACACATATACATGTATATATTTTTTTTCAGAGTCAAGACAAATAAATTGAATAGGATATAGGTCACCACTTTTTCTGGCTCTTTCTTTGGAGGATGGTACCATTTGCTGCACTTCCCCTAGGAACGCAGTATTGCTTTTGAGGCACGGTCTTGGCATGGAAAGGGAGCAGTTTCAGGATCTTCCATTTGGATATTTATACCACAATGGGTCAGAAGACCAGTAGGAGGGTTTCGCCAGCTGCCAAATATGTATAACCCAGTTGTATATTTGGGACTCAGGGCAATGATAACCTGGATCCATTTGGCCAAATTTCACTGAACACCTGAATCGCCATAAATCTTGACGTTACCCTGTGAAGCATGTTGATGTTTGGGCCTGGTATCAGTGTCTGGACAGATATTTTGTCCAATAGTTATGGATAGTCTTTCCTCAAAGCATGGCTACTTTGGCAAATGGCCGCAGGTTCCCTCAGGGAGAGGGTTGGGGAATAGTTACTTAATATATATGTGGTAGAGTTGTAGAGTCCTTTCTCCATGAGACTCTGCTTCCCTCTTCCATCAGTGGGCTCTGTGCCTTGAGTTAATTTAGATTGAGAAACTGGCTGAGGTGGGCAATTTTTTATATCAAGAGCTGTTGTTAGCTTTTGGGTCTCCATCTCTTGATTTTTCTGCTGATATATATATATATATATATATATATATATATATATATAAAATATCATGCATAACATATACCTGTACATGAGTAACATATACATGATATTATATATACATGATATCATATATATAATTTGACAACACATGATATTATATATATTTTTTTATATTTATATATAAATTTATATGTACAAGTTGATAACATGCTAGTCGGCACTCCATCTATCCACCTTGTAGGAAAAGCGTGAGTCTTACAAGTCAGGCACTCTGAAGGCCACTCAGCCTTGCTACTTGGCCTACAAGCATTAAGTACTGCCTCTTGGCCTCTTCCTTTCTGGGCTTCCATCATCCCCACTGATGTTAGGGAGCTCAGTTCCACGGCCACAGCCCCGGTGGGCAGCCGTGACCTCCAGCAGACAGCCACTGCCCGGTTTCCCGTCAGTGCATTGCTTACCTCCCTAACGAAGGAAGTGCACTCTGGGTTCTCCTGAGGAACAGTCAGATGTGGGCTTGCAGGCTTTATATAATAATTCCATTCTAGCGATCCTCCCTTCCTGAGCCTTTTCATTGTGTCTTCAATACCGTGGCAAGGATGTTCCGGTTTCTCCACATCATTTACTAGAGTTTATCGTTAAGTCCAGGCTTTAAGACGCTCCCCTGTCCAACTGTTAGGACTTATTTCTAGCATCTTTCTGAAACATTAAAAATTTTGAGAAAAGCGTGATGGCCCCCAGGCCAATACTTTTTTTCTGCTGTGTCTTATATTTTTCCCACAAGGTACGTACAGCTGCCACAACATTCACTGTGTTCCTTGGGATGTTGTGGATATACCTTGGAGAGTTATTGCAATTCTTTCGGTGTGTAGGGAATGTATTCCAAGAGTGGGGCTCACGGTTGTTGTTGGCTTTGAGGATCTCAGCAAAGCTGATGGTATTGTCTGGGGCACAGGACTCCCTATTGGGGGAAGAAAAGAGGGACTCTGAACAGGTGCATGAAGCTTCTGTCTGATATATTTGACAGAGTCTATGTTCTTTCCCAATACAAGGCAAGCATCATTTAGGTTACCAAAACCAGAGAGTATATCCTTAAATCCAACAAAGGTAGAAGACGAAAGTTAAACCCAACAACAATTTATTTTTATTGCCATTTCATGCTTTTGCATGATCAAAATATAACATCTATAAGGATTTTGAGGCAACTTGATCCAAACCTCCTTCAAATCGCACAGCTGTCATTGCTCTAGAATATTCCATGTCATTGACACAAACCTGTAGGTATCTTCTGGGTTGCCATTTTTCCAAAGAGATCTTTCTTCCATGACCAGGGGCAGGTCTAGGTTTTGTGGATGTTGAAACTTATACAAAACTAGAACCACTCTTGGTATTAGCCAGGGTTCTCCAGAGAAATGGAACCAATAGGAATCCTATTGGTTCTTACAAGTACACACGCACACACACACACACACACACACACACACACACACACTTATTTATTTGTTTTAGGAATTGCTCATGCAACACAAAGACTGAGAACTGCCACAGTCTGCCATATTCATAGAGAACCAGGGAAGCTGGTGGCATAGTTCAGTCTGGGTCTGAGAACCTAGGAGCACCAGCGTCTGTCTGAGGACAGAAGATGGATGTCCCAGCTCAAGCAAACAAAGGAAATTCACCTTCCTCCACTCGTTCCATTTTGGCCTCAACAGGTTGGATGATGCCCACCCACCCTGGTGAGCATGATCTATCACTCTGTCTGCACATTGAAATGCTAATGTCTTCCAGAAACACCTTCACAGACACACCCAGAAATGATGTTTTACCAGCTCCTGGGTGTCCTGTAGGCCCGTCAACTGTCACCTTCTTTAAGGAAAGGAAAACTAAATTATCAATATAAAATTAGGTATAGGGCCTTGGAAGGAGCCTTTCAGGTGAGGAATCCTAAAGCTTCAACTTCATCAGCCCCGTGGTTATCCACTTCTGGCCCCACCATTATGGAAGAGGGCACCTCTCAGATTCTCAGGACAGTACCTACGTCTATGAATTCCGTGTATGTGGTTGATGGTACATTAAAATTTGGAGCAATTCCATCACTATAGGCTGAGTAAGTGTTCTTGCTTACCTTCATAATATTTAATCCTGGACTATAATAATATTGCCAGGGGACTGCTTTTCAGTGAAAGGGATTTGTAACCCAACAGACAAGTGCTTGGAGACAGTTTCCTGGACACTGACATGATTCATCTCACAATCCAGGATGTGGGATTATTGTTCAAATGGAAACTTGTTTACAGATTCATGTCTTAATATTTCCCGACTCCTGCAACCCTTGTTGAGAGGGTTGGGATTCTTTATTGTAGATTCAGCCCCTGTGGGTCTACAGCTTCCATCACAGTTTTCTATGGCTTGGGCAACTTGTGATGGTTTTAAGTACAAGAGGCACTTTGCGAAGACCTTCTTTTCTAACAGTCATTATCCTGACCACTATTCTTGTGTGTTCTTCTCTCCCAACCTCTGATTGGCAACCACGTGATGTAACCTGCTTAATGAAAATCGTCATGTACTTGGCATCACTGGGGCTGCCACACGGACCGTGTCCTTCATGATGGCAGCCTTCGGGCTTTGAGAGAACGTGATGCAGTCTCCTTGCTCTGCACGCCCGCGTCACTCGCCAGCCCTGTGTCTCTCTGCAAGTGGGAATCGGTTCCTCTGTCTCACGTGGCTGAGGTTGTTGAGTGGCTCTTCTAGACTGCGCACGCTCAAGTGGGAGCTGCAGGCACGTCCATCGCTCCGTTTCCTCCATGGCGGTCCGGGATGGAGAAGGCACCAGGCTCAGGTCCCCATCATCTTCATTGTTACTTCCATGTCCATGCTGTGGTGATGGACGCTTCCGTTGTGGGGCTCCGTCGCCCGGGTCTTCCTTGATCTTCCTAGATCCTATCTTACTACTCGCTTACCAGGTGGTATCATAAAAAGTTTTCAGACAACAGCCAGGAGTCATGTCCTCAAAGTGATCATCCAATGATTTGTTGACCGAAATGTTAGGGACTGTGGCTGTGTCATAACAGTTTCAGGCAGTGATGCCTAGGTCACGCCTACGGTCTGGATCTCCGATATAGTAAGACTGCTGCGTTCATGTGATAAAGTACCGGCCGGGTTTTCTTTCATGTATATATTTTTTTAAATTTAAACTTTAGTTGGTTAACATACAGCGCAGTATTGGCTTCAGGAGTAGAATTCAGTGATCCGTCACTTCCATAAAACACTCAGTGCTCATCACAAGCGCCCTCCTTAATCCCCATCACCCATCTAGCCCACCTCCCGCCCACCTCCCTCCATCAACCCTCAGTTTGTTCTCTATCATTAAGAGTCTCTTGTGGTTGTTTCCCTCTGTCCTCTTCCCCCACCCCCTTCCCACATGTTCGTCTGTTCTGTCTTAAATTCCACATAGGAGTGAAATCATATGGTATTCGTCTTCCTCTGGCTGACATACTTCGCTTAGCCTAACACCTTCTGGCTCCATCCATATCGTCGCAAATGGCAAGATTTCCTTTCCTTTTTTTTTTTTTTTTTGATGGGTGAGCGATATTCCATTGTCTGTGCGTATTCTCTTTTCATTACTCTGCAACATCTGCTGTTTAAAAAAACCTCTGGATGGGGCGCCCGAGTGGCTCAGTCGGTTAAAGCGTCCAACTTCAGCTCAGGTCATGATCTCACAGTTCGTGAGTTCAAGCCCCCCGTCAGGCTCTGTGCTGACAGCTCAGAGCCTGGACCCTGCTTCGGATTCTGTGTCTCCCTCTCTCTCTGACCCTCCCCTACTCATGCTCTGTCTCTCTCTGTCTCAAAAATAAATAAAACATTAAAAAAAAATTAAAAAACCTCTGGAAGACATCAGCAGTGGGTGCTCTGGGTATCTGGAGTAGAGGGGAGAGTTTTTGGCAGGTGAGCTCAGGGAAGACTTTCCCAGTGGGCTCAGTGATACTGTGCTACCTGGACCTTTGGCCTTTGGTCATTTGCTAGTTAAGTTAAAGCCCAGAGATCCCCGACCCGTCATACCAAAATGGTACGAGCCTGTTTCTCTGAAACCCAGTGTTCTCATTTCTGCTCGTAAGTGCACAAATCCCAATGTGGCAAAGGCAAATATATTACTGGGTTCCTCTTTTCTTTGCGTGTGTAGTCGACACGCAATGTTGTGTTCGTTTCAGGTGTATCTATTACCGTGTTTTGATTATGGTGGAGTTAATGTAGGAGGTGGGAAATGGAGGCGTTATTGTTTTGATGACAGTCCTGAGGGGGAGCCAGAAGATATAATACTGCATATACTTTGACTTGTGTGCAATTTTAGATGCCTTAATACGTCTCTAATATTTTTATCCAAATGACATTTTCACTGGGAGTCATTTGACTCTGTGTTGAGAGAGCGGGAAAGGAGGGAGAGACACTTGTGCCCTGTGAGATGTGAGATGTTGCCTTCTGTCGGACTCAGTGGGAACCTGGATCCCAGTGGAGCCCCATGTCCTTGGATTCACCCCCTTTGAGCTGCTCGCTAACTGCAGAGACCTCGAGAAAGTGCCTTCACCCCGCAACCTTTGGTCTCCCACACCGGGAAGCTGGTTCTTACGCAGGTTATTGTTAGGTTGGTCCTCTCTGCTCTTTTTAGGTAAAAAATAAATAACGGAAGGTAGATCTGTTTGTTTGCTGCATTACTTCAGGATTTAAGGAAAAGAAAACTTGCCATTTGACTTATTGATGTCTTGAGACATACCCAAAGAGCCATATTCAACCCTGAAAGTCTACGCAAAGGTTTATTTGTTCAGGAGACATCCCCCCACCCCCCACACTCTAAACCCTCCTGAGACAGCTCGCTGTTGTTGGGATTCCCGTTTCCTGGGTCCTTAGTGATATCGAGGCTGTTTCTGGTGCATTCCAGTCCTTTCTATTTCCCTGGGAGCCAGTTCTGCTCCATCTAGCAGACCTTCTTGATGGGGTTGTTTTAAATGAGGGGGCGGGGCTCTGTTCAGAAAACAGGAGGAGGGGGCAGGGGGGGTGGAGGAGGAGAGAGGGGATCTGAGGAGGTTTAATTCCCAGCCTTCTTTGGGCCCTGACCACTCACTTCCTTCTTCCAGGGCTGTGTTGCTTTCCTGCAGGGCTGAGTCTCCGTGCTCCCAGGATGAGTTATCTGAACCAGCGCTCGTCCCAGCTCATCCTGCCTGCAGCTTCTCCAGCCTGAAGTACAGAGCATCCTCTGCCTGCAGTGCAGCCCCCTCTTGGCCTCTGAAGACAAGATGTAGCCCATGATGGCAGCTTCGTCTCACTTTGCTTGGGATCTGGGAGGCCCATTACATGCCTGCTGAGCCACTGAGCCACGATCTCCGCTAATCTTCACGTGACTTCTGTGTGAGCCTGGCTTCAACACCGGCTTTCATAGACATGGCGCCTGACACTCAGAGAGATCAAGCAGCTTACCTGGGGTCCCAAGTATAAGGACTAGGACTTGAACTCAGTCTTGCCCTTTCCCAAAGCCTGTCTCTTTGTGCTAAGCCAGAGGGACTAGACTTACCTTCGCCACACGGCCAACAGGGAGGGTGGGCAGAGCTCATCCCTTCTTTCCAATGTCCCCGCGAGACAGAAACTTCTCTCAACACTTCTGCCTTTTCAGGAAAGTGCTGGCACAGGGCATTTTCACTCCTCTCAACTCTCCTTATGGGCATGAGATCTTACAGAGGGTGAAAAACTTGGGGATGGGTTGGCGATCAGGTCTATGAAGTATTTGTTTCAGGGGGCAGAGAGTTGAACGAAGGGGAAGCTGCCAGGGGATTTCTGGGGCAGATTTATACATGGGGGTCTTGGCCAGGTGCCAGTCCTTAACGATGTAAACGCTCCTGTCCATTTTGCATGCGGAAACTGCATCAGGCAGATTGCCGAGAACCTAAAGCTCCAGAGCATATAAACCGAGAGTTTTCTCTTTGGTTGGGAAGGGGACAAGCAAGAATGTACACGTGAGAAGGCAGCATTACTCTTAACAGGTGCCTGCTCTTTCCCAAGTGACTGTAATTTCCCTGTGTCTTAATTCCCTAGCCGCAAAATAGACACAATTATTCTTTACGAATTGCACCAGGCTTTGGCCAAGACAGATGGGGAATATATATGAGAAAGGGTCTTATATCCTTAGGAAGAAAGGCGGCTTGTACTCCAAGGTATTTATGTTATTAATTTTATTCAAAAATTAAAAATGGATTAGGGAGACCACAAAGGCATTTTATTGCTCTAAGCTGTCAGAAAGTTCCAGCTGAATGGTCTCATCCAAGGTTTTCTTCAAATGAACAGGATTAAGCTATTATTTTTGTCAATCTGGATGGTTTCTTCACCCTGCACAATTCTTAAAACCTCATTGTGATTCATTTCAACTCTCAAAACTTGGGCTGAACACGTTTTAGTAGCTAGGCAGACTGGTTTATAAAGCACGCAGAAAATAGGGGCGGAGGCTAATTTGGTTGGGATTTGAAGCTTGTGGCAGGAGAGTCAAGGGTTTGCCTCCTTTAGGAAACAAACTCCTCCTCAAAGAATAAGAAAACTATAATCTGAAGGCTTGTGTGCTTTAAACATATATTAATAGAACTTCAGGTATATTTTTCTTGTTCATTTTCAATGTGGCTTATGGAAAAGAGCACAGGCAGTAAGTCGGGAGCTTGTCAGCTTTTTAGGGACCAGCTATTTCCACTTCCATAGATGGCTTTACTCAAGTTCAGGTTCTGCGTTGGAATCATTAGCACCACCTCCATTAGGTTGTCATGGAATGCAGCAGAAACTCTTACGTGCCTTCCTAATATATCCCCGAGGCGGAAAGGACTGGTGTCTCTTCCCCACTTCCTTCTGCTTGGAATGTAGAAGCGTTGCTTGGAGCTGTGGCAGCCATATTGTAAACGTGAGAACAAAGCTGAAGACGGCAGAGCAGAAAGATCGCACACCCCAGGCTCCAGATGGCACCGAATAAACGAGTAGAAGCCAAACCTAAAATTTCCCGCCTAGGAAGTGGGCGAAAAATAAACCCTGTTTGTAGAAGCCACTCCTAGCTGGCTTATACATGTACCTGGATGTATTCCTGACTGATGAGGAAAGAGACTTCCTAGCACGAAGTCTGGCACGCTGAGGTACCCGGCGAGTGCTTTGAGCAAGGTCGGGTTAATAGTCCTTCTTTTTAATTAGCCTAACAAACATTCAGCCTCCCTGTTGTGCTGGATACTTTGTAGAGCTCTCCAGAGCCTCTCACACAAATGAGACCGAGCCTTTGCCCTTGAGGTAGTTGGAATCTCAATAGGAAGACAAAGAACTATAATTCAAGGCCATGCGTGAGTACTGTGTGGAAAATGTACAGCATGCTTTAGGACACGGGGTAGAACACCGAGTGTCAAAAAATGCAAGACAAAGGGGAAAGACCCGTCTTCCACCTGGGGAGCACGGGGCCATCGGACACCCTTCCCAGAGAGGTTGCTGTAGCTGCCTACGTCACGGCATTGAGTGGCCCGAGAATTTGAATCCGAGTCTCTGAAATAAACACTAACGATAAACACGGCTAACACTGAAGGATCATTCCCTTGACGTCTGGCCCTCGACAAGTATTACCTCATTTAACAGCCACAACAGCTCTCCGAGCTAAGAACGATTACCACTTCCCGTTTTACAGATGAAGAAACTGAGACTCAGTGAGGTAAATGACTTGCCCCAAACCACATAAATGGTATAAAACTGAGGCTAGGGTTGGAGCCACGTAGCTCTGACTTTATACTCTGCGCGTGGAACCGTCTTGTAACCTGTCCCGTTAAATACCTTGGCAGTATCGATGGAATTGGGTCCTCCGGTTCCCAAGTGGGACTTATGATCTCATTTTGATATTATGACTCTCTTTGTAAAGGGCCGCTTTCTGGAAGCCCCACCTGCACAAGGTATATTAAGTGGAGGCTAATAATACATTTTCACTTCAACTTGTTCTGTTCTGGCCTGTTTGTTTTTATGTCTCCAAGTTACGGGTCACCTTCAGGGACAGCTGGAATCCTAGGGAGGCTAGGGCGGGGAGCAGATTTGGAGGAGGATACCAAGGCGTCCAGAGTCTTGCTGTCGGGTGGTTTGGGAGGCAGTTTGAATCAGAGAAGACTTCAGGGAAGAGATGGCATTTGAGCTTTGTGTAATTGGATTGGTTCATATTAGTATTTCCTCTAGCCTGGCATCCAGTCTAGCATGGTGACTTGAGGCCTGGCTTTGAAAAGCTATTTCAGGCATCATGGATTCCCGTGGGAGAAGCTGGTTGACCTGAAGAATGAATCATATCGGACCTCCCTTGGGAGACTGGAGAGGTGTCAAGGGGGGGCCGAGGACGCAGCGTTCTTGGACTGCCACCGAAAGCGTGCAGTCTCTTCATCTACAATGCTTTTTGCACAATGAGCTTGGGCTCCACGTGTACCCACAGGTAGCACGTTGTTCGTAAGACGCTACACCTGCCGAGATGCGGTATTCACCGAGGCTTACCGCGACGCACGTGAATTAGACAGGGGTGGTCCTGTGTATGGTACGGGTGAGGACACGGAGGCTCAAAGCAGTAAAACGACTTGCCCCTGGTCTCCCAGTGAAATGGACTGAGGTAGAGTGCGCGAGCTTCAAGTCCGTTGTCCGTTCCGGGACGCCATGATGCTTGCCTGTCCAGAGCACAGGAACCAGGACCCAACCCCGTGTCTTGAGGCAGGGGTATATGGATTCCCTTCACCCGTCACCCCCCGTCAAACTGGCATCTGTGAGAAAGGCAGCAGAGGTGAGGTTGGGGAGCCAGGTTTGGTGATTCACAAGGCCCGGGGAAGCTGGTGAGGGCGAGCAGAGAGTGGGGTCTGAGCGGTGAGAGAGCTGGCAAGGAAAGCCAGAGGGCACCAGCAGCCCCGGTGGTGAACTCGAGTCCCAGAGCAACGACACCCTCGGTGGTGTGCAGGCTTTGGTGGCAGAGAGTTCTGGGCTCAAGTTCATTCCGCGTCCACCGGTGGAATTCCAGGCAAACTGTATACACTAGAGGCAACGTGGTGAGAGGCCTGGTCTGGGGGAGCTTGCCGTCTAGTGGGAGAGACAGACAAATAAACAGGTACCCACCGTCCCGTGTGAGAAGGAGGCTTGCAGGCGGCTAACGTCGCTTGTGGGAGGGAAATTCACTCCCGAGCGGAAGGTTTGGGGACACCTGGGTGGCTCCATCAGTTAAGCGTCTGCCTCTTCCTCCCGACTCAGGTCATGATCTTGCAGTTTGCCGGACCCAGCCCCGCGCAGGGCTTCGTGCTGGGCGTGGAGCCTTCTTGAGATTCTCTCTCTCCCTCTCTCTGCCCCTCCCCTGCTCGTGCTCTCTCTCTTTCTCTCTCAAAATAAATAAAGACGTATACAAATTTTGTAAAAAAGAAGTGGAAGGTTCAAAATCAGGATTTTATCTTGAGAGAGGCTACGCCTAGAGTGGGATCTCCTGAACAGGAGTTAGCCAGGAAAGGAGCAGGTGGTGAGGGAGGAAGACAGCATTTTCAGAGACCAGCCATACTCTCTTTCAGCACGGAAATTTCACCGACCCCCTTCCCGACGCGTTCCCCTGTCATTCCCCACACCCTGCTCCGAACATTTTTGCGGATTAGTGGACGTGGGCCCTCCACCCCCTGTAAAGTCACAGCCCTTTATCTGAGCATCCCTAGATTCGAGAAAGTTCTTTCCTTTTACTCCAGGGGACTTCGTATTGCCGAGACCACAGCAATATCTTCTGCCATTGTGCATTCTGCATTTGTATCAAAGTGACTGGTGAGGTAGGGCTTAAAATAATATTAATTCCCGTTTTTTTTAAATTCCAGAGAGTCTGTCCTTGGAGGTTTGTCTCCGACTTCCAGCGGTAGAAGCAGTGGCTTACTACAGAATGACTCTCCTGTGTTCTGGAAAGAATCTCTGGGTAGGCCTCTCTCATTTACGATAATGACACGCAGTCATAAAGTTCGTTGGGACCCCTTGATGGCTTAGTCAAGCTACCCTTTTCAGTCCCCTGGGTCTGAAGCTCTAAGTTTCCGGGCATGAAGGGGCAGCTGAGTAGTCTCCCCAGGGAAGAGCACTCAGGCTCTCTGAAGCCTGTCGCGTTGATAGTCAGCCAGCAAATCTTACTTCCTGGCTGGAGATCATCTCCATCGGGTCCTGCCTAGACAGAAAGCGCCAAGGAGAAAGGGAAGTTGGTATAGTTACCTGTGGGTGCCACTGGGGACTGCGGCGATTGTCTCACGGGGGGACAGCTGGTCCTGGCACGATGTGTGGCTGGGGTTGGATGTCAGCGTTGTGCCAGCAAATGTTCAACAGCCGGCCCTTGTCAAAAGGTGCGCACATATCAACGTTCGTAAGTTTTAGATCATTTCTACTGACGTGAAAGACGTATAGCACACATTGTATCGGTAATAATAAAACAGATAATCCTCTTTATTGTAAATTCCATACAGCCAGTTAATTCTCAGAAAATGTTTTGGGTTGATTGTGTCCGAGCTCTTGACCCTGCAATTTATGGATGAGTGTCAGCTGTCCACGTGAGTAGGTACATATATTTTCCTTTATGTTCATGGGTACAATGAAAGTAAAATGACTAAATAAATGATAAGAGTCTTCTTTAATAGGGTGGAACATTCCTGACCATCTAACCACCAGTTCTCCCAAATCCGTGTAGCTGGCTGCAGCACACCCTTGTTGGAAACCCCACCCGGTCAGATTGCCCTGGCGTGGTAGCTGCGATTTTTAGTAAGAGCCGAGCAGGAAAAAGCAGAACAAGGAGCCACAACTTTGGAAAAGCCCCTGGGTCGAGAACGCGCCAGTGTTTGAAGGGCAGGAGGCTAGGCCTGCCCGTGGCGGAGTGAGACAACCACAGCTCATTGTCGCCTGGCTGTGGGCAGAGCACCTCTGCTCTCCGTTCATGCCCTCTGAGGGGGCACCACCCCCACCAGCCAGGTCTTTCCCCTCTACGGGCAGGGATGGCTTCCCACTTGGGGATCATTTGTCTACACTAAGTCCAGTGCCGGCAACAGAAGCAAAGGCCACAGAAATGTTGGTTCTCTTCGGGCATTTGGAAGTAGACTACTAGTTCGTATTTAATGAACAAGGCTTGAGATTCCTGAAGACTTCGGGGGACAGAAGGTGTGTTCCTTTCCTTGGGGTGCCATAACAAATCAACAAACATTGGGTGCTGAAGGAAGAGAAGAGAGTTGTTGCACGGTTGTGGAGACCAGAAGTCCAAAGTCAAGGTGTTAACAGGCTTGTTTCCTTCTGAGGGCTGGGAGGGAGGGATCTGTCCTAGGCCCATATCCAGCTTCTGGCAGCTCCTTGGCTTGTGGAAGCAAAATTCCAGTCTTCACATGCCATACTGTTAGCACGTGTCTGTCCCCAAAGCTCCCCTTTATATAAGGACACCGGTCGTACTGGGGTAGGGCTCACCCTGATGACCTCACTGTACTTAATGACCTCTGCCAAGCCCTATCTCCAAAGAGCGTCACTTTTGGGAGTCCTAGGGGTTATGAGCTCAACATACAAATTTTTAGGGTTAACAATTCGATCGACAACAAGAGGCATCCCCAGCAAACATACCCATTTCCGCCAATGTGGTCGTGAGAGTGGGTGAGTGATCCATTGGAAAATTACAGCTGAGATGTCATTTCTGCCACAAGCCCCCTCCTGACTCCCTCCATTGCCAACACTAGCCCGAGCCTCCTGCTGTGTGGCCCCACGCTTCCTGCACAGTCATTCGTCCTATTATACTAGCCTCTCTTGACACATCTGTACCCGTTGTCAGATGGTAACCTCTCTGAAGGCAGGACGTCTTGCTATTTACTGTAATCCTAAACACGGTCCTTGGAACAGAGTAGTTCTCAATGAATGCATGTTGAACACATTTTTTTAAATTAAATTAGATTAGATTTGATTTGATTTAATAATTGTTTTTAATCCTTGTAATAGACCCTGTTGATGCCTTTCCCCTATTCCTTGAACACACACTTCTTGCTGCTTCTTGCCTGAGGGCCCTTTCTGGCCACCCGAGCAGGGCAGCCTGCAGCTGCCAAGGCATCGCATCCTATGGGTGCAGTCCTCGGCCAAAGGCTGATGGAACTAAGTGGATAAACACCTCGGGTGGTCTAAGTCCGAGGCATGTGTATGTTGTATCACCGTTGACCCAGGGGGATTCAGTTTCAGTCGCCTAGCATGACAATTCATTGGACAATGCTCCTTTGGCTTACTTCCTTCTCATCCTTGCTATCTGCCATTTCCCTCCGCCGTGCGCAATACCTGAAAAATGCTCAAAAGATGTTATCAATATATTCCACAAAGTCCTCAAGAGAAGAGCCTCGGGGGGTTACCCCAGGAGAGTTGGGGGCAATGCTCCTCGCCTGTTTCCCTGCTATTCAACACAAGCAGGTGCCTGTGTGGCTGACGTGCAACAAAGTATCAGGTTCCTGTATGGAATTTAATCGGACAAAATATCCCACTACGGAGAAATTTGAACATCTCTCCATTTTTTTCAAAGAGAAGTTGAGGCTCTAAGGAGAGGAAAGGCTGGTGTTACTCAGCTTTTTAAAGATCTTTTTTTAATGTTCATTTATTTTTGAGAGAGAGACAGAGAATGCGAGTGGGCTAGGGGCAGAGAGAGAGGGAGACGCGGAATCCGAAGCAGGCTCCGGGCTCCGAGCTGTCGGCACAGAGCCCGACGCGGGGCTCGAACCCACGAGCCGTGCGATCATGACCTGAGCTGAAGTCGGACGCTCAACCGACTGAACCACCCGGGGAACCCTGGTGTTACTCAGCTTTTTAATGGCAGGGCCAGGAATAGAATTCAGCTGCGACTGGGAACTCCTTCAGGAAAGGAAAGTTCTTATTACATGAATGGCGTGCATCTGTTGTTTTGTCCACCTAAAGTATGTCCCCCTTCCACTGGAAAAGCACCTTAATTTTCCTTAGGGAAGCTACCCTTCTTTTACAGAATTATGGGTGAATTCTGTCATCTGATTTCATCCCCAGGTACCCAGTGGGGCACCAGCATGAGCGGTAAGTGTACCTCAGCACCCTTGCTCAGGTCATTGAGCATCTGACCCATGTCAGTTCAGTTAGAGCTAATCTTGAATCCCTTGCAGGAGTCACACTCTACATGAACTACAGGTGTGAAAGCCTAGACTCCCTGGGAACTCCGAGGAAAATCTTCCCGCGATGGGACCCAAAGAGAGAAAGGCAGAGCAGAGAAATGCAGCCAGCGACACAGTTTGGTGACATTGCTTTGGCCCCCGGATCCAGCCGTGCCTGAAGACAACTCTTGAGTTCTGTTACATGAATCAAAAAATTTATTTGTTTCCGTTAATCTAACCTGAGTTGTGTTTCGCTTACTGTTGACTCCAGGAGACCTAATTAGTACATTATGCCTTCTTCCAACCCTTGAGGATTTGGTTGAGGAGCTTGGACTTGGGAACTCAGCGCTCAGTGACGCATTGCCGATCATTGGGTCTCCAGTGCCAAGTTCATGGCCTACCCTTTTGTTGGCCCTAATTAAGTATTTGGTGTCTGAATGCCTGAATGTCTTCTTTTTTTTTTAAATTTCAGGCCCCACTTGCTTTTTCATGTTCAGCGAGAAATCTGGCTTCTGAATCTAATCGGTCTATTTTCTCTTTTGCCTAGGACCTTAGAATGATATTTAAAAAATTTTTAAAGGCCTCTGGGGATGCTCACCGTGGTCCCAGGTGAGACATGCCCCATCCACTGGTCATGGGTAACACACAGGATGGAGCTTCTTCTGACCTATCGTGAATTCATCAGTTTCCAGTGCTCCCAATTTGCTTCTACCTGAAGTTTTTCTTTCACTTCCCCAGGAACCTTCTGGAGCAGACAGGGATTATTTTTGGCTCAGACCTATCTTGTCAAGCTCACTGCCATCTCCAATTCACAGGCTGGCACATGTGGGGCAGCTACTGAAGCCTCATGCCCAGTGGGCAGCTATTTTGGGTTGTTTGTGCCTGACACTGGGGAGGGCTTCCTGCCTGACTCACTGCCCGGTTGAGCCCCCATTGTGCTGGGCCGGGGTGGCTCAGCGGTCTGTTCCTATGCCCTCATCAAAGAGCAGCATCCCCGGATCTTGCAGTCAGCCACGCAGACTGGCCTGAGCAGCAACTGTGGGATGCTAAATTTAACCACAGCCTCTTTAGGAAACGAGATGCTGGGAGATTTTGAGACGGAAAGTGGGGGTATTGTTTTTCTCGTATTTTTTTCTTCGGGCATTTGAATAGACTGAGTTAAATCCTGGTTGAACTATTCCTTGTTAGCCGTGTGATCTTAGGAAATTTACTTTACTACTCTCAGCCCCAGCCCCTGCCCCCTCCCATCAGATGGTAACGATAAGATCCATTGAGTGGGGTTACTTAAGGATTAGAGGTGATTAACTTCTTTAAAAGGGTCTGATATAGTGCCTGGCCTCCAATTGAAAACCATGATATTCTAATTTCTCATTAAAATTTCTGCACCTAGGACGGGGGTCAACTACCTACTAGGTCCTCATTAAGTGCTAAAGGAATAAATAAAAGGAGGAAAGAAAGAATGAGTGAGTGTTGACATCACAGCACTTGTCCCTTTTGTTCTGCCCAACTTTAACCCTCCAGATGTCCATATACATGCATATGGAGGACATTGGACAATCCATCTAAAAGGCCTGTGAACTTTACTGTGTTTTTGCTTAATTTTTTCTGTATTTACATTTTGTCTCCCTGAAGGGCGATGAACTACTTCCCGTCAAAGAACACAGCCCAGGTCTTAATCATTGTTCCTCATGGGCCTCAGTTTCCCTCTCTGGAACAACAGGGTTGGTATTTCCCTAAGTCCCTTTGAACAATGACATTCTCTGATTCCATTATGTCATTTATTCCGTCCTCCCGTATGGCCCATGACACTCCACCTCGCACACAGTGATCACTCAATAAATATGAGCTGAATTACTAACATCCAGAGTTGAGGTCTCAGGCATAGGGGAGGTTCTTTGCTTTTGGCTTGGGAGAAGAAGGAGGAAAGACGTGACTGAGCTTCAAGGCATATGACATTGGATGCCTAGAGATCTCAGCTGAGGGAATTGGAAACTGGGGCATTTCGAGTTTGTAGAAATGGGGTGAGCTTTGAAAAATCAGGAAACTGCTTTCCCAAGGGGCACCTGGCTTTTACTGTCCTCTCTTTGCGGCCAGTTCTGCAGATGCTTCTGCATTGGGATTTACTTACCAGTCCCGCTGGCTGGGAGGGAAAGAAGGGGGGAGGGAGGGAAAGTGAGTTCAATGTAGCGAGCCCGTGCGAGGCCCCAGGCAGAGACTGTAGGCAGCAAACACTTACTTAGCCTCTCTTGGGATTAGGAATAAAGTCTTCCTGAAAAGAGGATAAGGGAAGGGGGAGAGTGGTGGCCTGTGAGAGATACGCCAGCTTCCTCCTTTCACTCCCTGTCTTAGTTGAGATCTGCAGGCAGCTTCAGTCCATGACTGTTCCACAAGGATTTATTGAGCACCAGCTCTGAGCCACGTCCCACACGAGATCCTGGGATACAAAAATGAGCAGCACACAGTTTCTGCCTGCGAGCGTCACCATTTGGTAGGGCAGACATACACGTAAGTAGTCATCAGAATATATCCCGACGTGTCATCAGAATATATCGCGTAAGTAGTCATAGGATGGAGTTGTGTGCACTAAGTGCCAGCATCGACTCCAGCAAACGACTCCGTCTGGGGCAGGGGTGATGGAGGGACAGGAGAGGGGCTCGCTGGGAAGAGAACATCTAAATTGGTTCTTGGATCAGTGGGAGTTTCAGGGCCAGAGGTGGTGTGCAAAGCATTACCGGCAGAGGGAACAGTGTGTGAAAAAGCACGGAGGTGAGAAAGGTCATGACGGCTTAAATGAGGAGCCTACGTGGGGACTATGAGCTTTCTACTCCTCTGGGAAGAAGCTGTGTTATTGGAATAAAGGTTTTCTTGTGCTCCCGTGTTTGCTCATTTCCTTCTCCTCTTCTTCCTCTTCCTTTCCCCGGATTACTTGGCGGCTAATTGCTGTCCTTCCTGGTTACAGCTCTGTGAAGTCAGGGCCCATGGCTGCCTCGCTCATGTTTGTGTCCCGTACCAAGCACATATCATGGGGCCTCAGTAAATGCTCCTTGAATGGGGTCAGAGGGAGAATGAGATTCCCCAAAGGGAGGTCAAAGACAGAAAAGAGTACAAGAGGGAAATAACTTCCAGTGGTCAAGAAATTCCAGAAGAAGTCACTGTGAGAAGAAAGGAAGACCTTTATGTCACCAAAGTCTCCCCTCTGATGCCCTACCCCACCCCCCACTCCATCCACCCAGGTCTGTTGTTCTAAATGCCCTCCTTTTCAGCAAAGGAAACCATCGACAAAACAAAAAGGCAACCTACCGAGTGGGAAAGGTATTTGCAAATGACATTTCTGTTAAGGATTTAATATCCAAAATATATAAAGAGCTTATGTAACTCAGCAGCAAAAAAACAAAACAAAACAAAAAAACAAAAAACAAAAAAGCCAATTAAAAAATGGGCAGAGGACCTGAATAGACACTTTTCCAAAGAAGACATCCAGATGGCTAACAGACCCATGAAAAGATGCTCAACATCGCTCATCATCAGGGAAATACAAATCAAAACCACACTGAGATACCACCTCACACCTGTCAGGATGGCCAAAATGGACAACTCGGGCAACAACAGGTGTTGGAGAGGATGCACTTTTGCACGGCTGGTGTGTGTGCAAACGTGTGCAGCCCCTCTGGGAAACAGTGTGGAGGTTCCTCAAAAAATTAAAAATAGAACTACCCTACGACCCAGCAATTGCACTACTAGGTATTTATCCAAAGGATACAAAAATGCTGATTCAAAGAGGGTACATGCACCCCCATGTTTATAGCAGCGCTATCAACAATAGCCAAAGTATGGAAAGAGCCCAAATGTCCATCCACTGAAGAATGGATAAAAAAGATGTGATCTTACACACACACACACACACACACACACACACACACACACACACACAATGGAATATTACTCAGTGATCAAGAAGAATGAAATCTTGCCATTTGAAAGAACATAGATGGAACTAGAATGTATTATGCTAAGTGAAGCAGGTCCATCAAAGAAAGACAAATACCATATGATTTCACTCATATGTGGAATTTAAGAAACAACAGATGAAGATAGGGGAAGGAAAGGAAAAAATAAGATAAAAACAGAGAGGAGGCAAACCATAAGAGACTCTTAAATATAGAGAATAAACTGAGGGTTGCTGGAGGGCAGGTGCATGGAGGGATGGGCTAAATGGGTGAGGGCATTAAGGAGGGCACTTGTGATGAGCACTGAGTATTATATGTAAGTGATGAATCATTAAGTTCTACTCTTGAAACCAATGCTACACTAGATGTTAACTAACTTGAAGTTTTCTATCATCTATCTATTTATTTACAAATAAATATTTATTTTGAGAATGAGAACGAGAGTGTGTGAGAAGGGGAGGGGCAGAGAGAGAGAGAGAGAGAGAGAGAGAATCCCAAGTAGGTTCTGCACTGTCAGCACAGAGCCTGAGGCAGGGCTCCAACTCACAAACCATGCGATCATGACCTGAGCCAAAATCAAGAACAGTGGGTATTCATCCCAAGAAAATAAAAAGCATTAATTCAAAAAGACACATGTACCTCTATGGACACTTAACCAACAGAGCTACCCAGGTGCCTCTAACTTGAATTTAAATTTAAAAAAATGGGCCGAGGACCTGAGTAGACATTTTTCCGAAGAAGACACCCAGATATCCAGCAGACACATGAAAAAATACTCAACATCACTAATCATTAGGGAAATGCAAATCAATGAGATATCATCTCATACCACTCAGAATGGCTACAATTGAAAAAAAAAAGCAAGAAATAAATATTGATGAGGATGTGGAGAAAAAGGACCCCTCGTTCACTGCTGGTGGGAATGCAAATGGTACAACCACTGGGGAAAACAGTACGGAAATTCCTCAAAAAATTAAAAAGAGAATTACCCATATGATTCAATAATTCCACTACTGGGTATTCATCCCAAGAAAATAAGAGCATTAATTCAAAAAGACACATGTACCTCTATGTTTATTGCAGCATTATTTACAAATTGAAGCAACTTGGGCGTCCGCCAGTAGATGAATAGATAAGGAAGACGTGGTGTGCAAATATATATGTAATGGAATATTATACAGCCATAAAAACGACGTGATCTTGCCATTTGGGAGAACATGGACGGACATAGAGGATAGAGGATATTATGCTACGTGAAATAAGTCAGAGAAAGACGAATACCATATAATTTCACTCATACGTGAAATCTAAAAAAAACAAATGAAAAAAGCCAAAATCGGTATCAGACCTATAAATGCAGAGAACAAACTGATGGTTACCAGAGGGAAGGCGGGTGTGGGGATGGGCAAAATGGGTGAAGGGGAGTGGGAAATACAGGCTTTCAGTTATGGAATGAATAAGTCACAGGAATAAAAGGCACGGCGTAGAGAATATGGTCAACGAGATCGTAATAGACCTGTATGGGGACAGACGGTAGCCGCCCTTGTGGTGAGCAGGGCACAAGGTATAAAGAAGTTGAATCATTATGTGGTACCCCTGAAACTAATGTAGCATTGTGTATTAATTATACTCCAATACACTTTTTTTTAAAAAAGTAAAAAAGTAAAAGCCTTAAGTGTTTGCGGTCCGAACCCAAATTTACCCTCCTCGTCTCAGGCAGAGGGGTCGGTGAGATGTCCTCAGAGAGCCACCGGGGTTAGGGATGCCACACATATCATCTTCTTAGCCCCGGGACACCTGGAAAGCTAACTCTCACAGTGGAGTTAACGCGAATGTACGGTGATTAGTTGGTCCAAATAAATAAGAGCATCTTTGACTTCATTCAAAGAATTGGCAAGTAGGATTTCAGAAGCTGGAAGGTCACGGAAGGAACCATCTTTTGCCAAGCAGCGTCGTTGGAAAGCTCCCGCAAATGCAGCCATCTAGGCAGCCACGCTGGTGGGCTTGTCCTTTAGAGAAGCAAGCCCGTGGAGAGCTAAATGAGTCTCAAGCCCAAACTGCTTCCTTCAATTTTCCCTTGTGTCAGATAAGCTATATAATTATCGATAACGATGAGTGTCCAAATATTTATTTAAAGAGCAATTGAAAGTCTCTGATTTATATTCATGGGTTATTAAGTAGCTGCAGAGTTCCTACGTACTTTTTTTCCCCTTGGCATAATGATTAATTGAAGTCTTAATGCAGATTTAAGAGATATTTTTCCAATTTTGCCTGGGATGCTTTCTTCTCCCCCGAAATAACAATTATCCTCTGTTGGATTTTGTGGTGGGGGGGGGGGGTGGTGTGGGGGGGAGGGAGTCCTGGGTATCTGACCTCATTTTTTTTCTGATGTGACTGTATGGGGCCAGGCAAATAAAGTTGGGAAACAATGTCATCTGGCTTCTTATCGGAAGAAATCCAATTCATCTCCTGGTGGTGGACTTTTAAATACTCTGTGAGGGTATTTGAAGTGCCTGGAAGGCGGGGCCGGGGCGGGGGGGGGGGGGGCGCATACACGCACATACGTGCACACAGCTGTATGCACAGAGACACGTATTTGCCATTATACGCTCTTTTTTTAAATAATTTTTTAAAAATGTTTCTTTCTTTTTGGGAGACCGAGAGACGGCGTGGGGGAGGGGCAGAGCGCGAGGGAGACCCAGAATGTGAAGCAGGCTGAGTTCCAGCCACACAAGATGGAAAAAAAGTCTACACTCCTGCTCCACAGCACCGTGCTTAAGGTTAACAATACTGCACACTTCAAAATTTGCGAAGAGGGCAGATCTCATGGCGTGTGTGTGTGTGTGTGTGTGTGTGTGTGTGTGCCACATTGCAAAACGACGACAACAAAACAGGCTTATAACCATAATTAAAGCCTGGAGTTCATCCTTTCCAACCTGTCAATCGATCGTTGCAGTATATGATGTAACAGCTCAGCTTTACAAGGCATCACATCTCCAGAGAGCGGGGCTTATGAATCGTTTACTTCAGTTCAGTTGTAGTTTTAGAGTCGACCATTGTGCAAGTATCAGGAATAAGTTGACAATGAAGCTTTTGAGATTTGCAACACTGCGGGGCTGTAGGGATTCCATCAGAGTGAACTAAGTGAGTCCGCTTGGCTAAAGAGGATTTTCTATTTTTATAAGCTTAAACAATTTTTGAAGGTGAGAATTCACCTAAAATCAATAAAGCATATTTAAAAAGTTTAAATCGTAGAAAAACAAACCCCATCTTACATACATTACGATGTTGTATTAAATCACTTTCACGTGTCATCAAAATCCGGGAAAGGACAGAGCTGGTTTACAATAAAATTTTTTAAGCCTCTCTAATTTGTGCAAAAAATCATCATGAGAGGAACAGTCAAATGGATTTTTAAAAAGTGTAATGTTTATACCACTTCATTTATAAACCATTATTGTATATGTGTTTCTGTCCTCAAGTTTATTAAAATACACTTGACAAAAATTGTATATATTTGGGGTGCCCGGGTGGCTCAGTCAGTTAAGCGTCTGATTTCGGCTCAGGTCATGATCTTATGGTTTGTGGATTCGAGCCCCACATCAGGGTCTGTGCTGACAGCTCAGAGCCTGGAACCTGCTTCAGATCTGTGATTCACTCTCTCTCTCTGCCCCTCCCTCACTTGCTCTCTCTCTCTCTCAAAAATAAAAATAAAAAAATAAAAAAATTGTATATATTTAAGGTGTACAATGTGATGTTCTGATATATACACCCATTGTGAAATGAGCACCATATTCAAGTTAATTAACACATCATCCCCTGACATAGTTACGATTTGTGTGTGTGCTGAGAACACTTAAGATCATCTCTGTTAGCAAATTTCAACCATAAAGTCTCTTAAAATCACCGTTAACCTAGTAACCAAAGCCTCTAAACTAACTCAGAGTCAACATATTTGCCTAGTTGCGGTCAGAAAAATTTGTTTTCTAGAGTATCTGAAACAATTAAAACGTCAGGAGTTATTTTTTTGGAAATTTAAATTAGTCTTTAATTCATTACTATTATCTATAAAGCCCATTGGAGCATGTTTTTGCTCCATGAAACTTGAACACTTTATGATCTGATTTGTTCTTGTTAGAAACGTTCATCTGGTTTAAATATTTCCGGAGTGCCCACCTGACGAACATTTTTAGTGGTCAATTTACAAGTTTTACAAAGCGAGGGAGAGAAAGACGTGGAGAGGGAGGAAAAAGGAGTCAGCTGCTGTCAGATGTGGAGAGTCAGGTTGCAGGTTGGTTTCCAGGGTAATTGTAAGAGCGTTAGTGATCACCAGCCCCGAGGAATCTGTGACCCTGAGGGTAAACTATGGGGCCGGTTGTAGGACTTATAGTTGATGGGGGACTGTCGGTGTCAATTAGGAAAGGATTGGTTCTCTTCTGTCATTGGAAATTAGGCATTTCACCTTCCTTAAAGCCAACTTCAGAATTCCTCAGGGACAGTTAGTGCTTTCTTCTTCGTTGCCTTGGATGGGACAATTACATTCCTCGCGATCCTTTGGCTTATATTATTAACAAGTGTCGTGGCAGGACTGACTCCATTTCGAATTCGTTTTGCCTCAAACCCTTCTCCCTGCCTCCTTGTTCCGTCTTAGACCTATTGCAATCATTACATATTGTAAGCCTGCCGGGGAACTAGTTGACTTTTAGATTTTAATGGGAACGTTGAAGACACACAGGACGCTTTGCACAAAACAAGCTAATCAGCACACTCTTACATGTCAACCCCCATGCATGTGACAAGTTCATGATGATCAATTCTGTTTAAGTTTTTTAAGGAACTTGAAGAACCTGATCTGTGTTATTTGAACACATCTGACCCATTGCTCAAGCCTACAAATGGCAGCTCCAGCCAGTTTTTTTTTTCTTTTTCTTTTTCTTTTCCTCTTTCTTTCTTTCTTTCTTTTTCTTTCTTTCTTTCTTTCTCTTTCTTTTTTCTTTCTTTTTCTTTTTTCTTTCTTTCTCTTTCTTCCTTTCTTTCATCTCTTCCTTCCTTCCTTTCTTCTCTTTCTTTTTCTTTTTTCTTTTTCTTCTTTCTTTCTTTCTTTCTTTCTCTTTCTTTCTTTCTTTCATCTCTCCCTTCCTTCCTCTTTCTTTTTTTCTTTCTTTCTTTTTCTTTTTTCTTTCTTTCTTTTTCTTTTTTCTTTCTTTTTCTTCTTTCTTTCTTTCTTTTTCTTTCTTTCTTTCATCTCTTCCTTCCTTCCTCTTTCTTTCTTTTTCTTTCTTTCTTTCTTTCTTTCTTTCTTTCTTTCTTTCTTTCTTTCTTTCTTATTGGCTTCCCTTCCCTTTTAAAAGCCCCCACCTGCACTGAGATGGGGAAATAGTTTAGGGGACATTAGTCTGCCATCTTCTTGGTTAGCAGGCTTTCTTGAATAAAACCTATTACCTTGCCCCAACCCCTTGTCTCTTGACTAATTGGCCTGTCCTGCAGGGAGCAGAGCAGATCGGGCCCGGATCCCATTACAGTTTTGGGAAGCCAGCCATCAGTGTGCTGCTCATGGTGGGCCGGCTGCTGGGGAGAATTTGGGGATGTTCCCGGCCAACTGCAGGAACTACTTCCTTCTGGGGACAGTCCCTTGGTGTCAGACCATGGTGTGGGCTGCCCCCAGTACTTTCCATTGGAAGGAGAAGACCCCTTCTGGGTGAGTTGCTCTGGCTTGTACAACCTAGAAATACTTTTTTGTGGCCCCAGGCCATTTATTTTCTGTTGTTTGAGGCACCTGTTCAGGTGAGTGAGAATGGATGTTGGACTTTTTACCCAGTTTGGTTTTGGTTTGTCAGGAGAGCAGCTCTTTTGTGATTGTGTGGGACAGTCATGGGAAATCGATGTCTATTCCAGCAGACAGCCGTCTTGGAGCATTTTGAAGAAAAGGTCCAATTTCAGTCATTCCCCTGTGTCCGAGAAAATAATCTTCTATCGTAGCACAGTATGCTTTGGATGGGCTTTAAACAGCTCCTTGAATCACATGCTATTTTGCAATCGCAGTTGTATCGCCAGAGAGCTGGCAAAGAGAAGGAGAGCCGTGCAGGCCTTTATGCTCCTCTGACCGGAGAGACTGACAGGGAGGGATCTAAGCTGACGCTACAGAGACCAGGGTACAAGGCTCTTCCCTTGGTCCTACAAGATGATGGGGGAAATTTAAGGGAGGAAGAAGACAGGATGTGTCACATGTTCTAAATCTTTTACCTCCCCTTTCACTCCTGCCTCTTCCTGCTGAAATGCTTGAGCCTCCAGAACCTTCCGCGACTTCAGCTCCTCCTCGGTTTGAGCCCAGTGCAGCACCAGGGCCTGGAAGAGCCTTTCCTTCTAAGACCCCGCAAGGGACTCAATTTGGCCAGGTAGCAATTCCAGCCAGAGCAGGGCGGTTCCCTGCCTGTGGTATAAACCAGCATGAACAACTGGTTTTCTACTTCAGAACTGTTCAATTGGAGGAATAATAACCCACCCCCTCCGCCACCGAGATGACCCCCCCCCCTTAAAATGACTGAGCTATTATTCGCCTTAATATTTGCTACTCGCTGACCCGCTTGGGTGGATATTCAAACTCTTTAAATATGCTTCTCGTGGCAGATGAGAAATGATTCGTGATAGAGCAGTCTTGGGAAGAGGCCCAGTGGCTCCATTTAGAAGATGCCAATCGGGGAGGGCACGTGGGTGGCTCGGTCTGACTCTTGATTTTGGCTCAGGTCATGATCTCACCGTATGTGAGCTGACAGCGCAGAGCCTGCTTGGGATCCTCTCTCCCTCCCTCTCTCTCTCTGCCCCTCCCTCTTTCAAACTAATTAAATAAACGTAAAAAAGAAAAAAAAAAAAAAGATAGGATGCCGGTGGAGCTCCCGTGCTGGTGTTATGGTTTCCTGTTGGAACCGAATTGGGCTCCCCATGACAGGGTCATGTCTGGACTGAGTTACTGCAAGAAGTGCATTTTGGTTGGTCTCAGGGAGGGGGGTCCTGAATAAAAGAGCCTTAATAAAACACAGGAATTGCGACAACAACAACCTGATGGGGATTCCACTGAGTTCCTGGAGTACATTTACCAAATATACGGGAAGTATACGGACAGCGATCCTGCCTCACTGAAAATGTTTGGATGGCTAATATGACCTTTATCAGACAGAGTGTTCCCGACACTAAGAGAAAAGTGGAAATCTGGATGGAGCACGAAGGATGGGGCCATCACAGGTGGCGGACACAGCAGTCAAGATGGGCAATGGCGGAGCACGAAGACCAAACACAAGGTGCAAAGAGACTGGCTCCTGCCTTTATGGAGCTGACGTCGAATCTGTTGAGGAGGAACTGGACTTCCTCCAACAGCTGTGCCAATGGGTGCCAAAGGAAGGGCAGAGGATGAAGCAGGGAGGGACCTTTTCCAACTGAGTAGATGATGTAATAACCGCAGCAAAAGGATTATTCTCCATGTCCATGGGAAAACCTCAGAGGCTTAAATAAATGAGCGCGGCAGAGAGAAAGGAGTCAGAAGAAAGAGAGCCAGAAATGTATTCATCTTGTTATTCTCAGTGCCAAGCATAGAGCCTGGCACATCAATAATTTCTTGCTGTATAAATACAGGAGTTATTGAATGAATGAATGAATGCATGAATGATATTTCGTACAGAGCTGGCAGAAAAGAAGAAATGGGCTCATTACCAATCGAGTGCCTGTACTGGGCCAGATACTATGGTAAACACCATGGAGACGGGATGGCCTTTAGTGCTTTGAGTAATTTTGTGGGGATCGGTATTATCTGACCCTTTAAGGGTGAGTCAACTGAGGTTGAAGCCTTCTTTTTTCTTTTTTTGTTTAGAGAGAGAGAGAGGGTGCACAAGCAGGGGAGGGGGAGAAACAAAGAAAGAGAGACGGTGGGAGAGAACCTTAAGGAGGCTCCACACTCAGAGCAGAGCCTGACACGGGGTTTGATCCCAAGACCCTGGGATCATGACCTGAGCTGAAATCAAGAGCTAGACGCTCAATGGACTGAGCCACCCTGAAACCTTTATTAGCTTCTTTCATAGGTATGTGGTGATGTGTTTTATGGGAGATGATTTTGCAAACTATGAAGGACTACATACCTGTGGGGAAATAGTTGGCATTACTTAAGTCAGAACAAACTTAAAACACAGATATAATCAAAGCAGTAGCACTGTTGAATAGCTTAAACTTAACTGACTCCTAATGCCTATGCCTATTTATTGTAGGACTGGATATTTTCATTTAGAATCATAATTTTACTATTTTGCGAGTGTAGGTAGATCACCCAACCTTCTTTGTTAAGGTGTAGTTTATTTAAAGGTCTATAATATCAGCCAAATTGCATTTGTTGTTTTATTTAATTAATGAGGTTATTCAGCAGGAGTGGGTAGGTAACAAACAAGCCTACCATCTGGTGATTTCGTATTGGGCAAAATGAACCTGGAATTTTAATCTTTTTTGTCTTCAAAATTTTATTCTTAGTTGTTATAGAACTTTGCCTCATAACAAAGTAAAATAACTAGGGGCCATCATATGAATGCTCATCAACTTCTGGGCACAATGCTTGACTCTCTTAGATCTTGACTAGGCACAATGCTTGACTCTCATAGATCTTTTAAAATTATGTGAATACTACTGGTTATCCACATTTTATGGAGGAGGTATCAGAGAGCCAAAGAAATCAAGTGTTTTGGGAACACTCAGCTGGGGTGGGGTTTGAATTTATATTTGTGAACAACAGTACAGAACAAATGGGTCTAACGGACATATACAGAATACTCCACTCAACCATGGAAGAATATATATTCTTCTCTTTTTTAAAATTTATTTTTAATTTTTTTTAATGTTTATTTATTTTTGAGACAGAATATGAACGGGGGAGGGTCAGAGAGAGAGGGAGACACAGAATCTGAAGAAGGTTCCAGGCTCTGAGGTGTCAGCACTGAGCCCGACACGGGGCTTGAACCCACAGACCGTGAGATCATGACCTGAGCCGAAGTCGGAGGCTCAACCGACTGAACCACCCAGACGCCCCTATATATTGTTTTCAAGCACACGTGGAAACTCTCCAGGATAGATGATGTGTTAAAACAAGTCTCAACAAATTTGAGAAGATTGAAATCGTAACAGGTATCTTTTCTAACCACGGTGGAAAAAAACCCAGAAATCTATAGCAAAAGGAAAACTGGATGGTTTACAAATATGTAGAAATTAAACAACACACTCCTGGACAGCAAATGAGTCAAAGAAGAAATGAAAATGGAAATAAGCAAATATCTTGAGACCAATGAAAATGAAAACACAACATCCGCGAAACAATGGGAGGCAGCTAAAGCAGTTTGAGGGAGTTCACAGCAATAAATGATTATGTTAAAAAAAATCTCAAATAAACAACCTAGATGTTTGCCTCCAAGAACTAGAAAAAGAACAAACTGAGCCTGATGTTAGTGGAAGGTAGGAAATAAGAAAGGTTAGAGCAGAAATAAAAGAAATATGGGATAGACATATAATAAAAGAAATCAACAAAACTAAGAGTTGGGTTTTTTTAAATTTTTCAAAAAATGTTTATTTGTTTTTGAGAGACAGAGAGAGACAGCATGAGCGGGGGGAGGGGCAGAGAGAGAAGGAGACACAGAACATGAAGCAGGCTCCAGCCTCTGAGCTGTCAGCACAGAGCCCGACACGGGGCTTGAACTCATGAGCCGTGAGATCGTGACCTGAGCCGAAGTTGGACACTTAACCAACTGAGCCACCCAGGTGCCCCTAAGAGTTCATTTTTTTAAAAGGTAAACGAAAGTGGCAATTCTGTAGACTAACCAAGCAAAAGAGAGGGAAGACTCCATTGTTTCCCAATGGTGCCCCTTGAGACTGTAGGAGTCTTGCAAGGGTAGCTCATTAGTGTGCCTTGTTCCTGGGTCTCCACTAGGGGAGATGATCCTAGGCTATTCTTTGGGTGAGTGGAATGTACTTGGCATTTGACTCCAGGACAATCAATCTAGATGATTTAGGAGAGGGCCTGAGCGCAAGGGTGGTGATGGGGTGGGTTTGGGGTCGGATGGGGTGGACTCTAACAAAGAGATAATGAAAAACTTCCTCCATGGATTGGCTTTTTATTTGGAATTTGAGAAAATGTGGGGAGGAATCAGTAGTTAGTAGAGGTGTGATGAAAAAGCCACAAGGAAAGTATTAGCCATGAACCCAGCAGAGGGCTATTGAAGGCAAAGCAATGGAAGGAAGAGGTATGAGCTGTTGCTGATAATAAAGCAAAATGGCATCATGGATCCTGAATGTCCCTGAAATGTCTGCCTCCATGGCCCTTTAAGATAAACCCCAATTTCTTGAGGCACCTTGTGGTCGTTTTAGTTCTTGCAATCAAGATCCAAAATTATGCACATGGTGAGGTATTTAATAATGTGTAGCTCAAAACTCTTTTCGTTGTTAAGAGACAAGTAGGAAATACCAAGAAATATCTTCCTCTTGGTTGTAAGATCAAGGTGGCTGGGATTGTGGGACAGCTGTCCCAGACAGTCAGATGGACGCAAAGTAGACTTTGTATATGAGGAATAACACAGCTGTCTTAAGGCGATGAGAGCTGGGGGGTTGTCTGTTACTGTAGCATATTCTCTCATGTCCTGCAAATATAATTATTTAGGTTTTTCTGGTTGTTGCAAGCAACAGAAATAAACTCTGGTTATTATAAGCAAAATATATTACATTATAAATATTTATATATTATAATTACATTAATTATATATTATAAGCAAATATAAATTCGTTGGAAGAATCTAGAGTATCTAACAGAATCACAAGGAAAGCTGAACAGCGAGGCTTCTGAAAGGCAACCCAGGTCAGCCCTGATGATTGGAGCAGAAAATACTGGGCAATATGAATCAATTCCAGCCACTTTCCGTCCATTTTTCTGGCCTTAACACTCATATCCCCTGGAGAGAATGTTAGATTGGCTTCATTTTAGGTTACTTCTCCACCCCTTTGGCTAAAGGAAGGCTGGACAACGTGATGGACAGTCCCACTAAAAATTTGTGCAATCGGGAGCGATAACTCCCCAAAGGAAGATCTGGGTGCTATTACAAAACAGACAAGTAAGAACACAAACAGGAAGATCCTAGAGAGAAAACAACAGAAATTATCACACGATTCCTATTTCTGTACACACTAGAGTGATGTTTATGCTTGCTTGCCCTGACATTGGACTCCTGACTTTCCTTGATTAGCATTGCTTCTGCCTCAGCTATCAGGAGCCTGGCAGGTACAGGATGAAACTCCTCTTACGTTTATTTGACCTCCTCCTAATTGGCTTGTTCCTCTCACCTTCTCCTTAAAGATGGTGGCCTGTGAATTTATACGAGATTGGATAGCTCAGTACTGTTTGTGAGGCAGAAATAACGCACTGGTTGGCTGCATTAGGAAGGAGCCCAGCCACAGTGTGTTGTAAACTCCGGGCTTGAGAATTATTAACCTACAAATTAATGAACACAGAGAATTAGGATTTCTAGCCACATAATCAGGCCGCCCAGGAAAAATGTCCCCAAATAATGAGAATGAAAAATTAGTCTATTTGTATATTTGACAGCTGGCTGAGTGCGATGTTCATTAGGAAGTTAGAAAATTGCTCTCTTTCTGCTTTCCAAGTTGGAAGTCTAAGTGCTACAGTCATTTTTGAGATGGTTTTTCTATCTGAATGCTTTCCCCTTTCGTCACGTGGCTAACTCCTCCCCGGAGGGTTTTGGCAAGTTCTCTTCGTGTTGCAGGTGCCCCTGAAATGCCCATCTCGGCAACTGAGAAAAGGGAGTTTTGAGAAAGAGCAAACACAGATGGGATAAAACCATTTTCTCCAGACTTGCGGTTTTCAAGACCTCACCGCCTGGGGGAGTTCGAAAAACTATTGGCTCCACCCTAGACCAATTGAATTAGAATGTTTGGGAATAGGGCCCAGGCACTGGTATTTTTAAAAGCTCTACAGGTGATTCTAGTGTGTGGCAAGGTTAAACACTGACTCCGAAACAAAACAAAACCAAAAAAAATCCCAAATACTAAAAGCCTGGAAAGGCTACTGCCCTTGGGAATCAGCTAAACTCTCCTGGGATTAATGGAGTCTTTGGGACCTGTCAGCCTTTCGAAGGCATGGGCGAGGCTCATCAGTATGTATTAGTGAGCACTGCCCCAAAGAGAGGCACATACATCACAGGGAAAGGAAGAGGAACAGATCTACATTTACTAAACTATTATGGTATGCCCGGCCCCATATTGTGTGCTTTTCCATGTGTTATCTGTAATCAGAATTTTGGCTCTGATTTGGCCATGGAAGCTAAGGGGAGGGAGATAATTCCTCTTGACAATGGACAAACCACCTAAGACTGGCAATTCGATGTTTCCTCTCAGAACTTGGAGTCTGGGAGGCGCCTGGTGGCTCAGGCGATTAAGCATCCAACTCTTCATCTCAGCTCAGGTCTTGACTCGGGATCTTGAGTTCAAGTCCTCTATTGGGCATGGAGTCTACTTAAAAAAAAAAAAAAAAAAAGAACTTTGGTCTGGGATAAGTGACTAAGTGGTAAATATTTAAAGTTTATTTCTATAGCAGTGGCTGCTGAGAGCCTAATGGTGGGTAGGGTATCAGATTCCCTCCTGGCTTATCATGGATCCCAACCATCTTCTAAGCCATGTTATCCATACTTCCTTTTGATTCTGTGGGCCCCCAGATAGTCTTCCAAAAAATTATTTTTCTACTTTTATCATAGAGTCTCTCTTTGCTTATATGTATTTATTTATTTATTTATTTTACTGTGAAGAACCTTGCCTAATATCTCAGTACCAATGATAATACAAATATTTTATAGCTGCTCGCTGGCTAACACAGGCTTCTACATACTTATAACAACCCTATGAGAAGATATATATCTGTTTTTTTGATACATGTATCAAAAACACATCTGAACAATTTATTACCTTCTACTCACTTGGAGAGATGGAATTAAGAAGTCAGACAGTAACAGGGGTTGGTTGAGGGTGTGGAGAAATTGGAGCGCCCATCCACTGTTGGTAAGAATGCAAAATGGTGAAGCCACCTTGGAAAACAGTTTGGCAGTTCCTCTAAAGAATGAAAACCTATGTCCACACCAAAACTTTCCCACACTTATGCATAGCAATATTATTAATAACCAAAGAGTGACTATAATGCAAAAATGCATCAAGCGATGGATGGATCCGTAAAATGCGGTATATCCAAACAATGGAATTTACTCAGCTGTGAAAGGGAAATGATATTCTGATACCTGCTTCAGGGAAGGTGAACACTGAGAACACTATGTTAAACTTTATTTTTGAGAGAGAGAGAGAGAGAGTACACGCAGAGGAAGGGCAGAGAGAGAGGGAGACACAGAATCCAAAGCAGGCTCCAGACTCTGAGCTATCAGTACAGAGCCCAATGCAGGGCTCGGACCCATGAACCGTGAGACCATGAGCCTAAGTTGGACGCTCAACGGACTAAGTCACCCAGGCCCCCCCTTGAGCATTATGTTAAATGAAAGAAGCCAGGCATGAAAGGGCGCACATTGTCTCATTATGTCTATAAATGTCCAGAATAAGCAAATCTATGCAGCCAGAAGGTAGATTAGTAGTTTTCAGGGGCTGAGGGAGCAACTATAAAAGTATGGATTTCTTTTTTGGAATAATGAAAATGTTCTCAATTTATATAGTGGTGGTCATTCCATAACTCAGTACATATACTAAAAACCACTGCCATTGAGTTGTATAATTTAACAGAGTGAGTTTTATGGTATGGTAATTATACCTCAACAAAGCCAATCTATAAAACATGAAAGCACATGTAGAAGAGTTATACCATATGCACAATTAACGTATTAGAATTAATTTACATATGCTGGGCAAAAAAAAAAAAAAAGCAGTGAAGGCATTTTTTAATACCCTTGGCTTTAAAATATGAACTATTTTTCTGGTACTCAGTCAAAGAAACTATAAACTGAGAAGCTGGCTCTGTATCGGGAAAAGATACAGCATCACAAAGCTATGTATATGATATTCTGTGCCTGATTTAAGAGGTTTTCAAGGGTAATTTTGTTTTTTTTTGTCTTATTTATAGACTACAGAAACTAACTACTTTATAAGATATGACTAGACTACTGTGTGTTCATATTTGACACTTTAAAGAGGAGGAAGTTGGAGTTCATGGAGTATATGTAAATTGCTGAGGGTAATAGCCCTAGTCAGTACCTGAATTTTTAATCCCAAGCTTCTGAACTCCAAATCCTATGCCTTTTGCCTTCTACCAATGGCCTTTTATAAAAGGATTATATTTTATATTATAAACTAAGATAAGCAGTTGCCATTTTCAGTAAAAAAAAATCTATAATTATTCCTTTAGCCATCGATCCGTCCATCCATCCGCCTAGCCATGAACAAATGCTTGTTGGACAAAGGCTCAATCCAGTAGTACAAGAGCCATGGAGACTTTTGAGGGATTCACAGTCTAGCGGAGGAACTTAGCTCCTATACTACCGCAACTCATGTGGGATATAAAATGGGTCTCAGTCAGTATTGGTTGGGAAAAGCAGTGGGAACTTTTTTCAGTTCTGGATTTGAGTGGGTGGAAGGCACACATCTTTCCCTTGGCAGATCTTTTTTATAAATTTTTATTTATTTATTTTTAAGAGAGAGAGAGAGAGAGGAGGGGAGGGGCAGAGAGAAAGGGGAACAGAGGATCTGAAGCGGGCTCTGCGCGGACAGCAGAGAGCCGGATGTGGGGCTGGAAACCAAGAACCAAGGTCATGACCTGACCCGAAGGCAGTCACTTAACCGACTGAGCCATTCAGGCGCCCCTCTCTTGGCAGTTCTAAACATGATGGCTGTCAAGGTTTAGAATTTACCCTCTTAATGAGGAATAATTGTTTGAAATAGAAATAACATGGTAGAAATCAAGAATTTTAACACATGGACTGCAGGGCTATTATCATATTAGATTTTAGAAGTTACCAGGTTTCTATATCACTTCCAAAGGCCCTGCTCATTATTGGAAGAGTTACTTACAGTCCCCCTTACCAGGGGCCTTGGCGGATTGAGTGTGGCCCTTTATAGTGATTCACTTGATCTTACCTAGGATAAAATACCTCCTGTAAAATGGGGAACACACCAATATTTATTTCATAAGCTTTTGACGTATAGTAAAGGAGATCATCTAAGCAAGCTTATGCTTGCTGTACCGTATACTATCCATTTTACAGATGATGAGATAAAAGGACTTGTCCAGAGCCTCAGATAATAGCTAGTATGTGGCAACAGCTAGTAAGGGTAGGCTTCTGGCCTAAGGTGGCTGAACATTCCACTCCAGACATTCTGCAAAACTTTGTTTCCTTGAGTGGGATTGAAACATTATGATAATACGTTGTTTTCTGCACAGGGAAATGATGGCTGTTCTTTATGGTTCCAGCATGGCGAGGCATGTGATGAAGACCCAATGAGACCATGCATGCACAGGGCTTAGCAGAGGCCCTGGCTCACAGCATAACCCTTGCAATTGTTACTTGTCTAGAGGCCACAGTAACCTGTTGCACATCCTCCCTTCCGCTGGGATTAGGTTTCAGGGATGTCAAATGACTGAGCACAGATTTAGTCTAGGACAAGGGGCCCAAACCTGGCTTTGCATCAGAATTATCTGGGGCACATTGTGTTCATCACTCTGGTTATTTTCTTTTTAGGATTTAAATAAATATGAAACCACACATATGTGAAAATTCAGAAGGATACACAGCAAAAGTTAAATCTTTGTCTGTCAACACAGACCTTGGGTTTCCCCGATCCCTCTGAGAGGCAGTTACTGTTCCCAGAGTCCGTTAGCTTTCCGAAATATGACTGATGCAAATGCATTTGACATACCGTATATGTTCATGCTGTGCACACTATTTTGCATCTTGTTTCTTTTCCTTAGCAATCTGATGCGGAGAACATTTCCTACCAATACCTACAGAATGTGACGGCAATATATTGCATTGTGTATGGATGCTGTCAGGATGTACTGAACCAATTCTCTCTTGATGGACATTTAGGTTATTTCCAGAATTCGCGAATACAGGCAACGCTGCAGCAAATGCTCTTCTACATGTTTCTTTGTGCCCATGACATCTGTAGGATACATATCTCCAAATGGGATTGCTGAATTGATGGGTTTAGGGAACTTTCATGTTACTGTGCATTTCCAGCTTGCCTTTCAAAGAGATTATGCTGATTCACTTTCACCAGTCACCCCTCCCCCATGCCAATTGTCTAATCTTCCTCAAACAGACAAGTAAAAAATGACAGCTTATTGTTGTTTTGTTGCATTTTAAGATTTACGACTAACAGTAAGCATGTATGTGTTCATATGTTCAAAGGCAAAGTTTATTTATTTTTCTGTGAAATTTCTGTCCTTGTCCTGTGCCTATTTTTATGCTAATTTCTTATCTGTTTAAAACTCTTCACTTACATAAATAGTACCTTGTATTATCTTGGAAATATTTTCTCTCCTGTTTGCCTTTTGTCTTTGACTTTATGGCAATTTTTTAAAGTTTATTTATTTATTTTGAGAGAGAGACAGCACGAGTGGGGGAGGGGCAGAGAGAGAGAGAGAGAAAGAGAGAGAGAGAATCCCAAGCAGGCCGATGTGGGGCTCAAACTCCCGAAACTGTGAGATTGTGACCTGAGCCGAAACCAAGAGTCGGATGCTTAATGAGCTGAGCCACCCAGGTGCCCCCTTTATGGCAATTTTTATATGTGGAGATTTTTAACTCTAGTATAGTTGAAAGTATTAATTCCTTAATTGTCTCTGGGTTTTATGTGTTTCTTAGAAAGATCTGCACTCTAAGACTATTTAAAAACACCTCACTCTCTCTCTCATTAAAAAAGTTCCTTACACATTCGTCACCTTTCTTAGATTCATTATAATAAAATAAAATAAAAATATTTTGTAGTCTTTGCTCCTGAAACATTAATTTTTTTTTTTTTTAATTTTAAAGCCAGCATGCACGTGCATGAGTGGGGAAGGGCAAAGAGAGAGATTCTCAAGCAGGCTGCAGGCTCAGCATGGAGCCCAAGGTGGGGCTTGCTCCCACAACCCTGGGATAATGACCTGAGCCAAAATCAAGAGTCAGACACTCAACTGACTGAGCCACCCAGGTGCCCCCTGAAACATTATTTTTAAGGATTTTATTTTTAAGTGATCTCTATACCCAACGTGGGGCTCAAACTCACAACCCTGAGATCAAGAGTCACATGCTCCATTGACTAAGCCAGCCAGGCGCCCCACTCCTGAAGCATTTTAAATATATTTTTAATTATAGTCACCATGGTATACATTAGATGCCCAGAACTTACTCCTTTTCCTAGTTATGGGTTTGTACCCTTTGTCCATCACGTCCCCACGTCCAGTACCCCAGCCCTTGGCAACCACCTTTCAACTCTGTTTTTTTAGTTCGGATTTTTTTGTATTGTGGCAATCCCTTCAGTCCTGTGATAATACACTCTCATGTATTAAATCATGTTACACATCTTAAATAATATCAATAATATCTCAATAAAGATACTATACTTTTTTGTGTATGTTCTGTTCTGTCGTGGTTGGAATCATCTGTAAAACGATATGGGCCTGATGCTTTATTGAGGGAGGGGGGTGATTGTTTTGACAAGCGTCCTTATTTCTTCTATAATGATGGGTCTGTGCACATGCCCTATACCTTCTGAAGTGAGGGTTGGTGATATATCTTTCCTTAGAAAATTATTTATTTTTTCACCTGACAGAACGATCTTTTGTAATTCTTTGTTATTCACTGTATGCGTAAAAAAAAAAAAAAAAAAAAAAAGGTCGTTGTTTTTGTATTTGTGTATTTGTTTTCTCAATTTTATTTGGTTATGTTTTATCTGGTTCATTGTCTCTTCCCCCCTGCCCCCACTGCAAGAATGAGGTTTTTAAATGTATTGGTACGGCTTTTTAAAAGAATGTTTATTTATGTATTTTGAGAGAGAGAAGGAGAGGGAGAGAGAGAATCCCAAGCAGGCTCCATGCTGTCAGCACAGAGCCCATGGTGAGGCTCAATCTCACAAACTGTGAGATCATGACCTGACCCAAAATCAAGAGTTGGACACTTGACAGACTGGGCCACCCAGGTGTCCCAGTACTGTTTTTTTTTAGTTCTCTGTTTTATTAACTTATTTCAATTCGTTAATTTCTTTTTTCTCCCCCTTCCTTAGGTTAATGTTGCTGTTTATCTATCTTCTTCAGACGAATGCTTAATTTACTTAGTTACATTTTTTTCTTTATTTTGTATTGCGATAATGAATTTTCCTCCACCGTTGCTGTAACTAAATCCCACAGGCCTGCTGCATGTTTTTATTATTATAAATTTCTAGTCCTGTATTAATTTTTGTCAGTTTATTTTTTGAGTTCCAACGGTTTCAGAAAGTTTTATACTTTTTGATGGGACGGGATGGGATATTTTGTCTAGTTTTGATATTAACTAAAAACCGTATTGTCCTGTGATCCGAGACTTTATCTATATTCTTATTCCTTTTGAAATTTATTAAAGTTTTGTTTCCTAATATATTACTGATTTTCCTAAATGTTTCATAGACTCTTGAAGGGAAATGTTCTATTCTCTGCAGGGCATTAAGTTAGTCATAAATAAATAGGCTCTATTTTTTTTTTTAACTTAAGTCTTCTATAGACTCACTTAACTATTGGCCTCTGATCTAATTTGGGCTAAAGGAGATGAATTACGCCATTTAAGTTTTATTATATTTCTATCTTTACCCTTTATAGTCCCTTTAGGTTTTGCTTTATGAATTTGGATGCCAAATAACTTGGTTAGTGAAAGACTGCTACATATTCTGCATATAGTGTAATAATTCTTTTTAAAAGAATTATTCTTTTTTTAAAAAAATTTTTAACGTTTATTTTATTTTTGAGACAGAGAGAGACAGAGCATGAACAGGGAGGGTCAGAGAGAGAGGGAGACACAGAATCTGAAACAGGCTGCAGGCTCTGAGCTGTCGGCACAGAGCCCGATGCGGGGCTTGAACTCATGGACCATGAGATCATGACCTGATCTGAAGTCTGACCCTTAAGTGGCTGAGGCACCCAGGCGCCCCTAAAATAATTATTCTTTATTTTAACAGAGTATTCCATTTTATCCAATTGGATGCTTTTTACTCAGAATTAAACCTCGTCTATTACTATTTATAAGGGTTCTCCTGCCTTGTTCTTGGTCTGTGTTTGTCTGGTTATTTGTTGATCATGGATTTCATTTTGACATTTTTCCTTCTCTTCATTTTAGAAGGGCTTGCAATATATAACATGTTAGCCCCTGTTTTGTGAACTAAAGCCTGTATTCTTTTTTCATAGTGAATTTATTCCATGTGTAAATTTTCATTTGCCAATATGCTTTTTTTTTAAAGAAGATTTATTTATTTAAGTAACCTCTACACCTAATGTGGGGTTTGAAATCATGACCCTGAGATCAAGACAGGTGCCCCCCAATATGCTTCTTTTTGTTCTGTCTTCTATATATCTTACCTAGTATTATCCTTTGTTTATAATGCATTTAAAAATACATGTAAACTAAATCTTTCTACAAAAATTTTTAATGTTCATTCTTTTTTTATATTAAATATAATTTATTGTCAAATTGGTTTCCATACAACACCCAGTGCTCATTCCAACAGGTGCCCTCCTCGATGCCCATCCCACACTTTCCCCTCTCCCCCACCACCCACAACCCTCAGTTTGTTCTCAGTATTTAAGAGTCTCTTATGGTTTGGCTCCCTCCCTCTCTGTAACTTTTTCCCCCTTCCCCTCCCCCATGGTCTTCTGTTAAGTTTCTCAGGATCCACATATGAGTGAAAACATATGGTATCTTTCTCTGCCTGACGTATTTCACTTAGCATAATATTCTCCAGTTCCATCCATGTTGCTGCAAATGGCCAGATTTCATTCTTTCTCATTGACAAGTAGTATTCCATTGTGTATATAAACCACATTTTCTTTATCCATTCGTCAGTTGATGGACATTTAGGCTCTTTCCATAATTTGGCTATTGTTCAAAGTGCTGCTACAAACATTGGGGTACAAGTGCCCCTATGCATCAGCACTCCCGTATCCCTTGGGTAAATTCCTAGCAGTGCTATTGCTGGGTCATAGGGTAGATCTGTTTTTAATTTTTTGAGGAACCTCCACACTGTTTTCCAGAGCGGCTGCACCAGTTTGCATTCCCAACAACGGTGCAAGAGGGTTCCCATTTCTCCACACTCTCGCCAGCATCTAGAGTCACCTGATTTGTTCATTTTAGCCACTCTGACCGGTGTGAGGTGGTATCTGAGTGTGCTTTTGATTTGTATTTCCCTGATGAGGAGCGACGTTGAGCATCTTTTCATGTGCCTGTTGGCCATCTGGATGCCTTCTTTAGAAAAGTGTCTATTCATGTCTTCTGCCCATTTCTTCCCTGGATTATTTGTTTTTCGGTGTGGTTATTCATTTTTGAGAGACAGAGACAGAGCGCAAGTGGGTGTGGGGCAGAGAGAGAGGGAGACAGAGAACCCGAAGCAGGCTCCAGGCTCTGACCCCGAAGCGGGGTTCACGAACCGTGAGGTCATGACCTGAGCCGAAGTTGGAAGCTTAACTGACTGAGCCACCCAGGCACCCTTGTTTCCCCCCGTTTTTGACGATTGCACATTAATTTGAGCAATGTTCTACATGTCTTTTTGTGCCGATGTGCACCGAGTCCATTTGTTATGTATCTAGGAATGACATTTCCGCATCATCGGGGTTATACTGTTCAACCATAACAAATAACACTACCTTTCAAAGAGGTTCTAACTATATTCCCAACAGTGCTACTGACGTCTAGTGGGTAGAGGCCAGAGAGCCTGCTAAATAGGCTACCTTGCAAAGGAATAGTCCCTCCCTTTCTAAAAAAATAAAAAAATACCCATCCAGTCCAAAATGCCCATAGAGTCGAGGGTGCTGTACCCTATGCCACTTTGTCCTCATTGAACTCAGTCCCGTCATCATCCTCTGGGACAAGTGTGGGTTCCAATCTGGAACAGTACAGAGTTTCACTTCAGTGAGTGTCTAAGTTAGCATTCTGTACTGTGGACATGCCCTCACCTCTGGAATCTAGCTCCCCAAAGGCTAGATCATTCTTCTTAAAGATGATTGCATGATGATATGATGGTTAACTTTATGTCAGCTTGGCTGGGCCAGGGTACCAAGATACTTGGCCAAAAATTATTCCAGATGTTTTTGTAAAGCTATTTTTCCGATGAGACCAATATTTAAATCAATAGGGCCTGAGTAAAGCAGATTATCTTCCACGATGTAGGGGGGCCTCATCCACGCAGTTGAAAGCCTTAAGAGGAGAGAGATTGACCTCCCTCAAGAAACAGGGAGCTCTGCTAGCAGATTGCCTTGGACTGGAACTATAACTTCAACTCTTCCCTGGGTCTCTAGCCTGTTGGCTTACTTCCAGATTTTGCCAGCCTCCACAATCTCATGAATCAATTCTTTAAAATTTCTCTCTGCCCATCCCTTTCTCTCTTTCACACACATACACACACTCCATTAGTTGTGTTACTCTGGTGTTATAATCAGAATGTTTGTACCTCCCCCAAATTCGTATGATGGAATCCTAACACCCAATGTGCTGGCATTAAGGGGTAGGGGCCCGGGGCACCGGGGTGGCCCAGTCAGTTAAGTATCAGACTTTGGCTCAGGTCATGATCTCACAGCTTGTGGGTTCGAACCCTGCATTGGGCTCTGTGCTGACAGCTCGGAGCCTGGAGCCTGCTTCGGATTCTGTGTCTTCCTCTCTGTCTGCCCTTCCCCTGCTCGTGCTCTGTCTCTCCTTCTAAAATAAATAAACATTAAAAATTAAAAAAAAAAAAAAAGAGGTGGGGCCTTTGGGAGGTGCTTAAGTCATGAGTGTAGAACCCTCATGAGTGGGATTAGTGCCTCATTAAAGACGGTCCAGAGAGGGGCGCCTGGCTGGCTCAGCTGGTTAAGAGTCTGACTCTTGGTTTTGGCTCACGTCATGGTCTCATGGTTGGTACGTTCCCCGCACCGGGCTCTGCGCTGACAGTGGGGAGTCTGCTTGGAATTCTCTCTCTCTTTTCCTCTCTCTTTGCCCCTCCCCTGCTTGCTTTTTTCTGTCTCTCTTGAAATGAATGAACTTAAAAACAATGTTTTAAAAAGAGGCTCAAGAGAAGTCGCTAGCCCCTTGCACTGTGTAGGATACAATCGAAAGTCTACAAAGTCCCTGGAAGGGGGCCCTTATACCACGCTGGCACTCTGATCTTGAACTTCCGTGGTCCAGAACTATGAGAAATAAATTTGTGTTGTTTCCACCACACCGTTGTGGCACTTTGTTATGGCAGGAACTGAGATACCCGGAGCCCCCTGACTAATAAGCTACAGTATAGGTGTTACGAATACTATCTTAATGACTTACTAGCTATGTATCTTTACGCTAGTCCCTTAAATCCCTATGTTCAGAAAGTGGAGAATCTACTGAGGAGAGGCTGCCACTGTAGATTGTTCTTAAATATGTCTTCCCCTTCCAATTGATTCAATAAATATGCATTGAGCACCTGCCATGTCCCAGGTCCTGTGTCACACGTGAGTAGAAAAGGAGATACGAGACCTAGCACCCCTGCCCTCAAGTCTCTGACACCCTAGTGGGAGGGACATATCAGAAACACGTAATCATCCCACAGAATCATTCGTGCAGTCCCAGCACTATTCCTTAAGGCCAAAGAAGCCCAGAGAGGGTCACCGTAAGCCGCCCAGTGATTGTGTTATTTCCCAGAAAATCGTAGAACCCCAGCTGCACCTTGATAGAGGAACAGAGAGTGGACAGGAAAGGCAGGAGAAAGGAGGAGGGCACACTAGGCTTCAGGGGCGGATGAGCAAAGGAGTGGGCTGGATGCTGCGAATCCCACGACGACAGGCTGTTTGACGCCCAGAATCAACCTCTGTCAACTGGAGCCTTCCCTGAGTGAGTCTCCTGAAAACACCTTTGCCTCAATTTCCTTGTGCCCAACTCACAGGGCTGTTGGGAGCAGATAAAGCTAGCGGGTGTCAAAATAATGTGTAAAGTGCAGAGCAAAATAAAAATGAAGCTGTTGACTTTTCGATGCAGTTAGTGACAACAGAGAAGCACGTTTGAGCATTAGTGAGTGGAGCGAGGTCACGCCATTGGTGATTTAAGGGCTGAATTATCTTGGGGGAAATTAACATTTCAGAGCCTTGTCTGCGAAGTAGTGACCACCTTCACAAGGAAAAATACATATGTGTGTTCTTTCTAAACTATTAGGCATTATAAGAATATTTGGTAACTTCGTCATCACTCTCTTTGTTCCCTTTTTTTTCACAGGCCCTAAAATGTTTCAAAGATAAATTAGAGCCACCCTCACATTGGTTATAGAGTCTGACTAATGTGTATTTGGCTTCAGTGTTTCAATCCTATGTATATTCATGAAAATAAGAGAGGAGAAAATTAGTTCCTGCCCAATAGATTCTAATGAGGATTTTGATAAGCAGAACAATCATTTAATTGGTACATTTCTATTTCTACCACTGTCAGGCTGGGACAAGAGGCTCCTTATGCAAATCAAGAGGAATGGGAAAGTGGAGGCTGATTTATGGATTACTAGTGATAAGTCCACATATTTTCCTGACCTTGGGAACTCAGCTCAAAGAGCAAGGTCAAAGACACCAGCTCCAAAATGAGACTCCATGGAAGAGGTTGGGGGCAGGTTGACTTCAGGATATTTTAACTGCTTACTACTGCTCTATATGAATATAATAGAATATGCTATTATACATTTCCAAGGAATGAATTGTGTACTCCACCCAGATTCAAATGTTGTAGCCCTAATCTTCAGTGTAACTATATTTGGCGATAGGGCTTTCAGGAAATAATTAAAGTTACATTAAGTCAAGGGAGTGGAGTTCTGATCGGATAGGGTTGGCGGTCTTATAAGAAGAGGATATTTCTCTCTCTATCACTTTCTCTTTTTTTAAGTTTATTTATTTTTGAGAGAGAGAAAGAGAGAGAGAGAGAGCTTGCAAGAGCCTGAATACGTCATTTCATTGCTTTTTCAGCCATCATGGTTTCTGGTAAGAAATAAACTGTTTACCTTATGCAGGATTCCCTGTATGTCACGACATGTTTCTGTCTTGATGCTTTCGGGGTTCTCTCGTTGTCTTTGTCTCTTGACAGTTTGACTATGATGCGTCCACCTGTGGATCTCTGAACTTCTCTACTTGGGTTTGAGTTTCTTGGGTGTAGAGGTTAGTATTTTTCATCAAACTTGGGAAGTTTTCAGCCATTATTTCTTCAAATAACCTTTCTCCCCTTTCTGCTCTCTTCTTTTTTTGTGACTCCCATTTTGCAGTATCCACATGCTAATATGATGCTGTCCCACGGACATCCTAGGTTCATTTCCTTATTGATTTTTTTTTCCTTCTGTTTCTTGAATTTTTTTTTAATGTTTTTATTTATTTTTGAGACAGAGAGAGACAAAGCACGGGTACGGGAGGGGCAGAGAGAGAGGGAGACACAGACTTCGACCGAAGCAGGCTCCAGGCTCTGAGCTGTCAGCCCAGAGCCCCACGCAGGGCTCGAACTCACGGACCGCGAGATCATGACCTGAGCTGAAGTCGGACGCCCAACCGATTGAGCCACCCAAGCGCCCCTTTTCCTTCTGTCTCTTACACTGGATAATCTCAATTGACCAATCTTCAAATTCACTAATTTTTCCCTCTGCCAGCTCAAATATTCTGATAAATTTTTCATTTCAGTTATTGTATTTTTCAACTCTATAATTTCTGTTGGGTTCTTTTTTTCTAATGTTTATTTATTTTGAGAGAGATAGCATGCACATGCAAGAGAGGGGAAGGGGCAGAGTGAGGGAGACAGAGAATCCCAAGAAGTTTCCTTGCTGTTAGTGTCAAACCCCATATGGGGCTCGGTTTCACAAACCGCAAGATCATGATCTGAGCCGAAATCAAGAGTCGGATGCTTTACCCAGGCACCCCTTTTTATGACTCTGTCTCTCTATTGATCCTCTCCATCAGGTGAGGCATTGTTGTTTTCATACTTTCCTTCATACTTTAGACATGGTTTTCTGTAGTTCTTAAAACATCTATAAAATAAATGATTTTAAATCTTTGTCCAGTAAGTTCAACATTCGGCTCCCTCGAGGCCTATTTCTATTGGTTGTCCTTCTTTTCCCCCTGAGCATGGGGCATACTTTATTCCTGGCATTTGTCTTAATTTTTTTTGTTAAAAACTGGGTATTTAAATTAATATAGCATGGTAACTCTGGTAACAAAATCCTCTCCCCTCATTATTATTATTGCTGTTTGTAGTTATTATTTTGGCTATTGCTGTTTGTGTAGTAAATTTCCTGGATTAATTCTGTAAAGTCCTACTCTTTGTTGTATGCAGTAACTGAAATCTCTACTTGATTGTGAGTCTTTTTTTTTAAAAAAATTTTTAATGGTTATTTATTTTTGAGAGAGAGAGAGAGAGTGAGCGGGCAAAGGGCAGAGAGAGAAGGAGACACCGAATCCGAAGCAGGCTCCAGGCTCTGAGCTGTCACCAAAGAGCCTGACACAGGGCTCGAACTCACGAACCACGAGATCATGACCTGAGCTGAGGTCAGTGGCTTAACCGACTGAGCCACCCAAGCACCTCTACTTGATTGTGAGTCTTAATGTTTAGTGACCCTAACAAGACACCATAGTGGGCTTTACAGAGACCCTGGAGATACTCTTTGGCATTTATGCAAGTAGGCGTGGTCTGCATTCCTACCTAGTAGTCTGGAACGTATGCTACCCCAACACTTGTAGACAATCCATTGTGGATATCATCTTACTTCCCATGCCAACCCAACTCATTATTGGAATATATAATCAAAATTCAATGATATTGTTTTCATTTCAATCTACTCTGGACACTAGCAATCATACAGTCTCACATTTGTGAATTAGTAAAAAGCCATTGGATTTGCTGGCCCTTCAGTGCTTCCAAAGTGGTGTCACAGTCATGATGTTATCTTCTTCTCAAATAACATGGAACTGGCATCAACGTCCTCATTTCATACTGGGAAATTTAGTTTCTAAGATGTTCAGCGGTTCGCTCAGCAAGACAGACAGTTAATGGCAGATACATGATCTGCGTCTGGTCCCTTAATCTTTCCGCTGCCATATGAAGCAGAAGTCGTTAGCCATGTCACATGGAGCCCCACTGCCACAGGAAGCCAATCCAAACTGATTCCGCATGAGATGATTGTTAGAGAGTGAGACACTTGCCCACAGAGTCAACAGGAAACCTTGCCAGATCCTTTGAGGGCTCTTCAACGTCCCTGTTTGAAAAAGGAAACCCTACTTCCTCACTCAACACTCATGTCACAGTTTTGGTGAAGGCCTTGTCACAACTGGCAAAATTCTTTTTCAGCGGAATGCTGTTTTGTGCATATTCAGGAATGCAAATTAGAACGGTGCCCTTAACTGGAAAGAAGTTAATAACCTGTCATAGCTCCCTCTTGCACTCCCACGCTCCTGTGTCGTCATTAAGCAATGGCGAGAGAGCACGGTTTCTCACGGATACCAGTTTTGTCTTTTGCCATCCGTGTCCTCATAGCACGATGGTTTATGTTTCTGATAAAAGGATGCCTTCTTTGTGGGTTTTTATTCTTCCCCTGAAGTTTAAAAGAGCAGAAAACAAACTCATACTCTCTAAATGATAGGGTCCTAGCATCGGGAATCAAACTCAAACAATCTTCTCATTTTATTAGCGGAGGAAACTGAGTCCCAGAGAAGCAAAGCAATTTTCCCAAGGTCACATAGCCCAAACAGAATTCTTTAGCCATTGTTTGCTTTTCTTTCCTGCAATGCACACTGTAATCTCTCATTCGATTGTTTTGTGTTTGTGCCGTATCACCATTAGATTTAATAATTAAGAAATAATATATCAAGGATTGATGGCAGATGTTTTAATGGGTAAGCTTTTCAGAATGTTGAGCTGTACAGGCTTACAATTAGGTAGAGGAAACCCACAAAAGTTAACAAGTAAAACGCCTATGCATAAAAACAGGACCATGCGTATTGTTCCTTTGGAGAATATATCTGTATGGTTAGTGGATGGAATATCTGATGGCTTTCCATTTGTTGAATGCATATTGTAAATATTTACACATTATGTAAATTCAGAGTGGCAAATGTTCGGGGACATAACATGAGTGAGACATAGTCCCTGACTGCCTAAACCCTGAAATTTAAGAGGCAACCAGCATATAAGAAACTATGCTAATGACTTAATGTCGTTCCGTCCCTGAGGACTTCTGCTTTGAGTAGGATGGGAGCACGGAAGCTTTTGAGCAGAGACTCTGGCGGCCGTACTGGAGAAAAGACACGAGAGGATGGAGAAGAGGCGGGGAGATGGGGGAGAAACCCAGGGGACAAGTGATGCAGCTCTCACAAGAAAATTTGTCGTGGACAAAGAAGTAAGATGGCGTGTTTCTGAAGGTAGAAATCAAGGATTTGCCGATAGACTGAATGTGCTTTTTGAAAAAAAAAGAGAATCCTATGTGAAATAGAGAAAGACAGATACCACAATTTCACTCATACGCTGAATGTAAGAAACAAAACAAGTGAACAAAGAAAGAAAAAAACCTTAAAACAGACTTAAATACAGAGAAGAAACTGGTGGTTGCAGACGGGAGGTGGGTAGGAGGATGAATGAAATAGATAAGTGGGTCAACAGTACACTTATCTTGAAGAGCTCTGAGAAATGTACAGAATTGTTGAATCTTTATATTGTACACTTGAAATAAATATAACCCTGTATGTTAATTATACTTCAATTAAAAAAAAGAGAGACAGAAAGAAAAAAGGAAGAAAGAAAGAAAGAACGGAAGAAAGAAAGAAAGAAAGAAAGAAAGCGTTAAGGTCAAAAGCAAGGAGTTTGGACCAACCAGTGGGAGAACAGAGTTACCTTTTCACAAGACAAGGAAGACTGTTGTGTGGGGGATAGGTTTTGAAGGAGAAATCAGGAGTTTGGAGTAAGTGGAAAGTTGAGAGAGGTTTAGCTGCAGATAACCACTTGACATCTGGCCATGTGAAGGCATGTAAAGCCTTGACGTTGGCCGGGATCATGGTGGGGGTGAAGGGTTGTGAAGACTAAGTTCTGGAACTCTTCGAAGGTCAGGGTTGGGGGAGGGGAAGGAGAGCCAGCGAAGAAGACCCAGAAGGAGCCTCTAACAATTCAAGAAAAGAGGAAAGAGAGAAGGGTATTTCCAAAGTCAAATAGAGGGAAGCAAAGAAGGGTGATGGCTAGAGACATATGTAGGTCAAGAAAAAGGTGAAAAAAAATTTTTTTGTCACGACTGACAGTATTAAGGCCTATTTCTGTGATGATGGGATGATCTAATAGAACAAGAATATTGATGATGCAGAGACGGAAGGGGGGAAATTGCTGGACATACATCCTAGAGTTGGTGACAGTGGCTGGTAGCTAGTTTGCAAGTTGATGGCTGATTTAGGACAGAAGCTTGGACGATGCATTTATAGAAACTGAAGGGAAGGCAGAGCCTGTATGGGTAAGAATGCAGTCAGGTTGCAGAGGTCAGTGGGAGGTAAGAAATTCTCTTCTGCTTGTTTTTATTTTCTCAGGGAAACGGGAAGTGAGGCCACCAGGTAAGAGTGACCCTGGGGAACTTGCAGATCAGAGGATAGAGAAGGTGTGAAATAGTCATGAAGGTGACTGGGAATGAAACTCCACAGGGAGATGTAGCAGAATTGCTTTTAGGATTAGGAGTCCACTCGAGGAGAGTGACCGTGGAATTTTAAAAGCGATTTTTGTCTCTGCACATTTATGTGGTTTTTTTCCAGCCCTGCTCAGCTTAGCTGGATCAGGAACTAAGCAGGTGGAGAGACATTTAACCAAGATGGTACTTTTCCAGGTGAGTTTGACAAAGGATCAAGGAGGAAGAGGAATCGAGAGGAAGTGATTTGCATGACGGACCATGCAACCTAAGCTAGAACAGAAGGAAGTGAAGACGGGAGGCGTGGGAATAAAAGACCAAGAAACAATAGTCACATGATGGATTGGGGATTGTCCTGAAGTCAAACAGTATCCTCTCCAAATAAAAAACATTGAAAATAAATTATAGGCTGATCTTAAAAGATGTATGATTAACTATCATGATTAAAACAATGAAGAGCTAACGTAATTGGTTTAGCAATGTTAAGCAATAAACCAAGATTAATCTGTATCCTGCTTCTTATTATTTAATTTGCAACAGGGCAATCTGATGTAGCTGAAATTGTGAGCAAGTTGCACCGTGAAAGTTATGGCCCCTTCAGTAAATACACGTTATGAGCATTTGTTGAACTACAGCATTTGGCTTTGAAAATAATTAAATAAGAACAATACACAAATTTAAAAGTAATTCCATTCAATTCGTGGGACATGATCGTATCGCTAAAAACTAATTTGTCCAAATGGCATGGAACTTTACCTTTTGTTAACAGGAAATAGAAAATATTAAACATTTTGTGAGATGCAATAAAATGAGATTGCAATTATCATTATTTTTTATATTATGATTTGTTTGAATATGTTTTAACTATGTAATTAACTAATGCACACCCAATTTAAAAAAAGTCACATAAAATCTTTATTTGGTGGTTTCATCCAATATAACCTGAAAACCTTTATAGTCCCAGAATGTATCTCCGTTATATTTGAAAGAATTAGCATCACACATCTATCTTGTTTTCAAGTATTTTTTTTTTTCTTTCCAGCTGATGACATACCTTTAGGAGTCTAAGAATAGCTGGAAACAATCGCTTATACCTAAATATATGAAAAATGCCATTTCCATGGTTCCATGTTTCTCAAACATGCCACCTGCTTTCTTTGACTTGCTCTCCTAAGACTCTTTACAAAAGCAATGAATTTTTGTCACAATAATCCAGGGATGGAAGAAATAAAGTTTCGGTCATCAAAGAAAAGTCGCCATGAATCCTACTACCAAAACTCTTTTCCTGCTTTCAGAATATGTCAAAAAGTCTCAATCACCCAATTCCTAAAGCCATGCTTTGCTTTTTGCAGAAAAGATCGAAGAACTTCCTGATGAGGACGAGATTTTGGTGGAATAATGGATCTTCAAAGGAGTCTTTCATGAAGGTGATATTTCACACTTGCTTTATTTGGTGCCCCAAAGATATTTATATCTGGAGCAACTCTCCAATGATTGGATTCTGGATGGCTGAGGGCTACCCTTTCTGTAGCTAGAGTGGAAGGAAGGCCATCACGAAGAGAAAGGCAGAAAAGGAGAGGTTGCATGACGCTCTAAAGCGCACATACAGATGATAATTAAGTCTTGGGAGTCAATTTACAACTTAGTGAGCTCTTGAATATTTCTTGGAAGACTTTGGTGGTGGGGGGGAGCATTTGAAAAGCAATGCTTCCCATAATCTTTAAGGTCCTATTTCAAGTAGAAGTTTCTAAGATCACCTGTTTAACCAATACCTTGTAGATAAGGGAAAAGGATCAAGTAAAGATAAAAACCTTGAGTTATTTTCCATACCTTGTGTTCCTCTGGTATTTTGCTCTATCTCATTTAGGATACTTACCAGCGTTATCATGGATATGGATTCAAACCCTAGCCCTGTCACTTATCAGTTGTATTACTCTTGGCAACTTAATTAACTCCCTAGAATCTCAGTTTTCCTATCTGTAAAACAAGGATAATGGCGCCTACTTAATTATAATTGTTTTAAGCATGAAATGAGATAATATATGTAAAATGCCTGGCACATAAAATGTATCTAAGAAATGTTGGTTTTCACCCCCTTCCGTGTTCATTCCTTTTCTTGTAGTCTGATTACGAGTGAAGCTCTTTCTATTCCTACAAGAAAATTATTGCCTTTAAACTCCGTACGTTATTTATCTTTGTATAATCCTTTAGTGCTTTGGTCAGTACCTAGCACATGGTAAGTGCTCAATAAATGTAGTTGTAGCAATGGAAAAATGGAATCTTTTTCTGAAATTCAGATACTCTGGGGATGAGGTGTGAGGAAACTCGGATGACTCAACAGTTGTTATCAGTTATTTCTTAGCATAAATAGGTTGATAAGTTTGCTAAACTTTAAGTCAGGGGCGCCTGAGTGGCTCAGCTGGTTAAGTGTCTGACTTCAGCTCATGTCATGATCTCAGAGTTTGTGGGTTTGAGACCCGCGTCGGGCTCTGTGCTGACAGCTCAGAGCCTGGAGCCTGCTTTGGATTCTGTGTCTCCCTCTCTCTCTGGCCCTCCCTCCTTCGCCCTCTGTCTCTCTCTGTCTCCCCAAAATAAATAAACATTAAAAAATTTATTTAAACTTCAGGGAAAATAGCCGAGAGATCTGATGTAGAGCAGTGCAAGTCTTGGTGAGGTACTGAAAAGAATCTTCCCGGTCTCTCGTGCTATCAATCATTCGATAAACACCGATTAAATTCCTCTTCTGCACCTTTGTGTATGGGAGTGTAAAAATAAATAAAATAAGATCGCTGCTCCCAGCTACCTCACAGTGGAAGAGGGAAGACAGAATACGCAGTAGAGAGTGGACCGTGCCAATATTGGACATGGTAATGTTATTAACTCCTAAAAGGCTTAACATGCAGGGATCAATCTTCTAAATGCTATACGCAAATTAACTCACTTAATACAGCTACCTCTTCCGGTAGGTACTATTAACGTTTCAATTTTACACATATGGAAAATGGGGAAAAGTGAAGTAACTGGCTAGAAATCGCACTTAGTAACTGACCAGAGCTGGGGATCGAATCTGAGCACGTTGGATCCAGAGCTTCTACTCCCCCAAAGGGGAGAGTTCTGTGGACCAGAAGGTCAGAGAGGGCTTTGTGGATGAGAGGCAGCTCAGCTAGCAAAATAGTATAGCTTGGTGATTAAAAGCCATGCCTCCGGATTGCACAGCCTAAATTTGAATCCCCCCTGTGCTCGTTATTAGCTATGTTTGGGGGCACGTTGTTCGATCTTTCTACGTCTCAGCTTCCTCAGCTCAAAAATGGAACGAATGACACATACCTTGCAGAGATTTATAAAGGTAAATTCAATGAAGTGGGTGCAGTTACTGGCAGAAAGGATCAATTACAGCTAAAGATGGATCTGTAAGAACAGGTATAGACCAGATTGCATATTCCAGGAAGAAGGAAAATCATGACCAAGCCATGGATACGGACAGAAAAAGGCTGGGTGCTCTGGGGAGCAAGGCAAAGGAAGGTTCTTACTGAGTTCCCAGAATGTCCCCAAGGTGACGGGGAGGATGAGGTGACACTAGGAAACGATTACCTGTTCCATAGGTGCCTTGTTGTCCTAGCAGTGACTTTCCGGTCTGAAACTTAAGCATCTCATTCTTGAAATGGGGATACTATTGAGCTAATAGGATATAAGGGATATCCATGATTGAATAAGGAAAAGGGTCTAGCATACCTTCTATGTTCAAATTATCTTGGTCGAATCTAAGTCCGGTCATGGCCAAAGTGGAGGATCTAGGATTGAGTGAGCACGTCATTTTCCAGACTCGTATTTTCTGCTCGGATGTTACACAGGGGGCTCAGTCAGGGTCAGGGTCACTGGTTGGCAGTATTGGAAGCTGAATCAGTGTTGCTTCAAGACTGGGGAATCGCACGGTGGCTTCCTGTCCTGCTCTCTGTGCTGGCGGAGTGATAGACCTGGCCAGCTGGTTTCCACGTCACTATTCCCGGAGGCACGAAATATGAATTGAGAGATGCTTTGCAAAGGGTGAAGGGCAGGCTTCTTCAGAAACTGGCACACAGCACATTAGAAAGGAGCATTATTGCCCTTCGTGACCTGCCGATCAATGCCAAAGGGTGGGAGAGTCTGCAGCACATCCGTTTCCTGTTTCCTGCTTTCTCATGATACAGAAGGCACAGTGGAGCCTAATGCAACGCACTTGATTCACTTAAAGGCATTTTAATTCAATCCACATACACCGAGCTGTTAAAATATGCCATGTGTTAGGCCGGGTTCATGGATAAGAAAGGTAATGCTGTTTTCAGTCTTTCCAGGAAACAAAAAATCACAAGATTACCATACAGTGTAAAAGTGCCATGCAAGGAATAAATTCTGGGCATAGGAAACATACAGCAGGAACAGCTAATTGAGCTTGAGGGTAGGGTTTGGGGAAGGTATCATCCTTGATTGTTGAGTAAGAGTTCAGAGGAAGGGGCAGACATGGAAACACTAGGATGTGTGTTTAGAAGTAATGACCCAGGAGGGCACTGAGCATTTGAGACCATTTCAGGTAGTTTAGTGAGGCTGTTGATTTGGATCTTTAAGGACAGAAAGGCAGGAAAAGAGGTTGAGAGTATGGGAATTGAGTATACAGGATTTCTGCTTCTCAGTATGAGATATAATCTTATTGGCTCATTTTTAATAGTAAGGGCTTAAAAAAGAACATAGACAGACCTTCAGCTGTGTGGTCTTGGATGCATCCTATGGCCTCAGTGGAATCATCTATAAAATAGTCTAGTTGGTAACTACTCACTCACTTGAAGTTTATATAGAATGTATGTAGAGTGCCTAATACAGTGCCTGACAAATTAGTGGTCAAGAAATATTCATTTCCTTCTTTATATCGACTCCACTCTTGAAATGACACTGAGAAAATTCAATCAGGACATCAGAAAACAAATTAGAGGGGCGCCTGGGTGGCTCGTCTGTTGAGCGTCCGACTTCAGCTCAGGTCATGATCTCACGGTCCGTGAGTTCGAGCCCCGCATCAGGCTCTGTGCTGACAGCTCAGAGCCTGGAGCCTGTTTCAGATTCTGTGTCTCCCTCTCTCTCTGCTCCTCCCCTGTTCATGCTCTGTCTCTCTCTGTCTCAAAAATAAATAAACGTTAAAAAAAAAAAAAAAGAAAACAAATTAGAAATAACCCAGAGAAAGAATATTTAGATGGTCAGAGTGAGCTTTAGACTTAGCATGCTGCCCTTATTCTGTTAAAGAAAAAACAATCATGGGTATGATAAATCTATATATTATTTGACGGCTTTCATATGGAAGGGAGAATGAATTTATTCAGAAGAGCTTTGGAAGATCACTGACCTCTCTTCTCCTTTTAGCTACTTAATCCCTGCTTGTGTTTCCTATCTTGGGTCAAATGTCATTTCTTGACAGTAAGACTTTCTTTTACTATCTTTTAAAAATGTTTGAAAGAGGGGCACCTGGGTGGCTCAGTCGGTTAAGCCTCCGACTTCAGCTCAGGTCACGATCTCACGGTCCGTGAGTTCGAGCCCCGAGTCGGGCTCTGGACTGATGGCTCAGAGCCTGGAGCCTGCTTCCGATTCTGTGTCTCCCCCTCTCTCTGCCCCTCCCCCATTCATGCTCTGTCTCTCTCTGTCTCAAAAATAAATAAATGTTAAAAAAAAAATTAAAAAAAATGTTTGAAAGATTTTATTTTTAAGTAATCTCTACACCCAGTGTGGGGCTTGGACTCACAACCTTGAGATCAAGAGTTGCATGCTCTATGGACTGAGCCAGCCAGGCACCCTTTTAACTGTTATATTTTTAAAGAGCATTCTTACAGCTGATTATTATCTTTGTCTGAGTACGTGACCAGCGTTCATGGTCCCACTCAATTGGAAGCTCCATTAAAGCTGAAGTCGTGCTTATTTTAGAAGTCATTATTTGTTTAGTCTTTCTCATAAGACCACCTACACGAAAGCCTCTTAAATTTTTGTTGAATACAATCGTTCCCCTCAAGCCTTACTGTGCTACGAGTGGGTCTTCACTGGAAACATCGATACTACTCAGGTGTTGCACCCTCAGGATAGATAAAGAGAAGACAACCCCAAGCCAGACATTAGTTATTCTGAGCAGCAGAAACCAAATAATTTACCCAGAATAATTGACGCTCCCTAATCCAATGGTCCAGCCCTTCACTTCCAATTCTGGCTACTTAATATGGTCTTCATCTGAACACATGGCCATATTGTGGAGAGTTAATGGGGAGAAAGTACCTTGCCCCTCGGAAGACATTTTCAGTGTTAATGAGGTGGAAAACAGCAGAGTGAAACAAGGTCACGGCCCAGGAGAGGGCTTTCAGCAAAGGCAGCTACCGCAGGCACCAGAGGACAAGGGGACTCATTTGATGGGGAAGGCGTCTTAGTCATGCAAATTAATGGAAAGGCTGCAAGAGGGGGTTACCTTGGTGATGAGCAATGATGACGAGGGACTAGAGACATATGGCAGAGGAGGAAATGCAAAGTTATGTCAGCATGCAGTGATTCATAAATAACAGCAAGAGGTCTGTGAAGGCAGATTGAAGGCATCCAGGGTGTTATGTAATCATGCCCCAGTGATGCATGAAGGCGCTGAGGGTTCTGATGTGCACAGTGTAACGTGCCTGCTCTGTCGAAGAAGCCTGGGATTTGTGACCCTGAAGACAGAGTTGGCACAGCTACGGAGACATTTTTAAAAAATGGATTCTCTTAGTGCTTTGCATCTGATTTGGGGTAAGTCTCTTTAATACCTGCAGAAGCCATCGCCATTTCCACGCTCACTCATCCATTCGTGCTTACTCATACATTTATTCACGAATTTATTGACTCAACAAAATTTGAGTGCCTAGTTTGTGGCGGCCTCTAGGCTAGGTGGTGTGTTATTTTCTAGAACCACCGCTTGTATTCAGGTAACAGCCATCCCTTCGTGAGATGACCGTTCAGAGTTTTCACACTGAAGACAGTGTTGCCTAGGTCTTGTTCGCATCTCCAGTCTCCAGTCTGGTCCACGGCTAATACTCTCTCCATTCTTCAACCAGGATGATCATCCTCAATCGTGATGTGGAAAACGCTTCTCCCTTGCTGTGACATACATTCCTTCTATCTCCTGTGAACAGCAGCCACTTACCTGCTCATCCTTTGCCTCATTAACACGTTGGACAATGATTCACATGAGAGTTACTATTTGTAAGATGTTCTTCCTGCTGTGACTCAATTGGCTGGTCAAGGGGTGGCTTACCAGCTTGGTCTGAGCCAATTAGAGAAGCCTATGTTACTCTGCCTGCAGCGGGAGGCCCAGATTTAGGCATATGCCACAAGCTAAGTCAATCAAAGCAGTTTTCTGAAACCCAACAGGAGGTAGGGCAGAGGCAAGATTCAAGGGGCAAGGGCTCTCTGTGTTAAGCTTCTATGGCTGCAAAGCAAATTGCTGTAAACTTAGTGGCTTACGCAATAATGATGTAGCAGCTCCCACTTGCGTAGGTGGGAAGGCTGGCATGTTGTGGTTGCGTTCTCTGCTGGGGTTGAAGAAGGTTGGAATCATGAAGCTGAAATAAAGGTGTTTCCTGCACTGAGTTCACATCTGGAGGCTCTGGGAAAAAATCCACTTCCGTGCTTATTCTCGTCGCCGTTCTTTTTTTTAATTTTTCTAAAAATTTTCTGATGTTTATTCATTTTCAAGAGACACAGAGAGACAGAGTGTGAGCTGTGAAGGGGCAGAGAGACAGAGAGAGAGAAAGACAGAATCCAAAGCAGGCTCCAGGCTCTGAGCTGTCAGCACAGAGCCCCATGTGGGGCTCGAACCCATGAACCGGGAGATCGTGACCTGGGCTGAAGGCAGATGCTTAACCGACTGAGCCACCCAGGTGCCCCCTTGTTGGCATGCTTATTGGTTTAGTTGTTGCATTTTGGCCCCAGTTTCTTTGCCGGCTGTCAACAAATGGGGGCTGCTCCTAGAGACTGCCCCCATTCCTTGCCACATCTCCATTTTCAAACCAGAAACAGCGCATCAGATACTCTCATGATTTGGAATCTCTGACTCCATCTTCGGCCAACATATAGAGAAAATTTTCTGCCTTGAAAGAGCTCATGGAATTAGATCAGTCCCACTCGTGTATCTCCCTATCTTAAGGTCAACTGTGCTGTATAATATGACCTAATAAAACGCTTGCATTCTGCCTACCACATTCTCTTCCTTCTTTTTATAGCCATCAGGGTGCGCACGTCCACATGTGAAGAACCATGTCTACCAAGGTAGAGAAGACCGATAGGCCCAAACATGAGAAGGACTATGTAGAGCTCTATGGCGTGGAGTGATTTTGATTCCAGCTAAGCCTCTTTATTCAGCCGCCCTCCCAGGTCTGCGACCCAGTTTCTTCTACTGACCATTTTGAGTTGGGTTAATGTCATTTGCAAAACAAAAAAACAAAACCCACATCCTTGCAAATAAACATGCTGAAGAGCCACAGATTCTTCATTGTTCTTAGGACAAGGACCAAACATTGCACAGTGGGTCATTTGGGATCTGGTCACGGAACACCACTCAACCTTCACCACTCACTACTTGGTTCCTACACACACATATATGCAGGCGAACACACACACATACACACACACCCCTCTGTCCTGCACACGCAGACTTGCATCCAGGCATGCGCACGACACACATCTACACTGAGATGTCATCGCCCCGAATGCCACGTACTTCATGGAATGTGCTTGATTTTCTCTTACACAGACTTTACGCTTTGCCTGATGAACACTCCCAACCCCATTCTACCAGACTGACTCCTACTTGGCAGGAGTTGTGCTCCCAGTTAATTGATCAGTTCTTCTGGGAAGCTTTCCTTGACCATCCAAGAAAAGTTTTGGTACTTTACAGAGTATACCACACGCTCCATAATATCACACAGAATTGTGATTACAACTTTTCTGGCTGTTTCTTCTAACAGACTTCCCGTGGCGTGAAGGAAGGACATTGTCTCATGGACCATTTTATCGTAAGTCAGTGCCTAGCCCATAGTGATCGCTGAATAAATGTTTGTTGAACAAGACAATAAAGTGGACCATCATGTAGCTAGTACCTAACGAAAGATAAAATCTCACCAATTTGGGACAATTCAGATTTTACCCTGAGCTCCCTCTCTATGTCAGACCTTGGGCTCCTTCCCTTAACATTTTCTGCTGTTTTTGACCTCTTTCCGCAGCCCATGCTTATGGCCTTAAAAAATATTTTAGTTTTGAAAGTCAGTGCTTTCCTTCTTTTACTGGTCTTAACATACACCCCCTTGTTTTTTGCATTTTTGACGGGTACCTGCTCTGGCTCCTCTGTCAATGCCTTGGCAACAACACAGCTGGTCTCTCTGGTTTGGGGGTCTAATCATGGGCAGATGCACATAGTTGCCATCTTGCCAGATTGGACCTGGCTCCAGCAATGAGGAGTTAGGCATCGGCTGTCAGCCTCTTTCAACTGGAATCAATAATTCTTTCCTTCCACGTGGTTGGTTCCGACTAATTTTCAGCCAATTCTCTCTGGGACGGCAGTACATAATCAGCTTTAGTCCATTGATGGGGGAAGACAGAGCTAATGTTGCTGCTGAAAGCCTGGGATCCAATGAGCCTGAGATGAATTCAAGGGCATGGCAAATTACAGCTTCACACTATTCTGTCCTTATAGACTAGATTCTTACAAATGAATGTCACTCATCAGTTTGCCAAAGTACCATTACACCCTATTGCTAACATATGCCAATTTCACTTATGTGCACTTCCTCTCAGGTCCCTAAGTGCACGTGAAGTTATTGCTGGGCCATTTTCATATCTCAGAGTGGTTGGATTCAATCCTACTCCTCATACCTTCTTCTCTGCAGAGGTCTTGCTATAACATGATTTAGACAACTGCTAACCTCCTGACTCCACTGGGAATTGGCAGCAACCTGTGGCACACCTTAGCTCACAGGAAGGTCTCTTTGCTTACAGGAAAATTCACCTCTGCCCCTTCCCTCTCCTCCCCTCAAGGGATGGTCCTACCAAAGGTTCATATATGTTGACTGCCTTCCTGCCTATATCCAATCTCATTCCCTTCCTTTCCTAGTGCAATGTAGTTGAAGATTCAAAATATTTCACATATGAACTCAAATTAGTTGTGACACTGTTACCATTGGTCCAGCAACTTTCTCTTAATTTCACTTTACCCACCAGTAAAGTTAACACGTTTAGACCCAGGACTCTCTCAGGACTCTGTTGGTCTCTGATTCCCGAGTTCCACCCGAGTCTTGCCCTTTGATCTCCTTAAGTTAGTATCGTCATCCATTTTCTACTTTCTTCAATAGACTGCTTTATTTCCAGTGTTAGTTCTTTTCTAATCTCACTCCATTTCTTTACATAAAAGAAATTATTTTAGGCTTAAAAGACGGCATCATCTCACAGGGTTCAATTTGCACAGCATGAATTGTCTTCTCTATAATAGTCTAAGAGACTTTTAATTTCCTTGTTAATCAGTGCATTATTTGGAAGTTCCCGTGTATGTATGTGTGTTTTACTTCCTTAAAAATTTACTTTTAATGAAAACCAGAAAAATCAATGAAACTGAATGCTGGCTCTTTAAAAAGATCAATAAAAACAATGACCCTCTAGTAAGGTTAACCAAGAAAGAAGACAGAAGAAACAAATAGAGACAAATTACCAATATCAGAAATGACAGAGAGGCCATTACTATGGATGCCATGGACATTGAAAGGACTATAAACAATTATTTTTTTTTTAATTTTTAATGTTTTATTTAGTTTTTGAGAGCAAGAGACAGAGCGTGAGTGGGGAAGGGGCAGAGAGAGAGGGAGACAGAATCCGAAGCAGGCTCCAGGCTCTGAGCTGTCAGCACAGAGCCCAATGTGGGGCTCGAACCCACGAACTGTGAGATCATGACCTGAGCGGAAGTCTGATGCTTAACCGACGAGCCACCCAGGCGCCCCTATAAACAAATATTATTAACAACTCATGCCCACAATTTAATAATGTAGAAGATATAGATCAATTTCTGGAAAGATATAACTACTAAAACTGACACAAAGGAAGATAGATAATCTGAATGGGCCTATAGCAATTAAAGAAATTAAAGAAATAAATACTAAAATTGGAAAAAAAACACACGCTGCTGTGGTCTGAATGTTTGTGCCCCCCTCAAATTCAGATGTTTAAGTCCTAGTCCTCTAGGGTCATGGTAGTAAAAGGGGGGGGGGGTTGGTAGGTGGTTAGGTCATAAGTGCAGAGCCCTCATGAATGAGATTAGTGTCCTTATACAAGAGACGCTAGAGAGCTCCTTCACCCCTCCTACCCATATAAGGAATAGCAGAAAGACACAGTCTATGAACCAGGAAGTGGACCTTCACCAGACACGAAACAGGCTGGCACCTTATCGTGGACTTCCAGCCTTCAGAACTGTGATATGTTTCTGCTGTTTATAAGCTACCCAGTCTTGGACTAAGCCAGAAGGCCACATGGGTTCACTGGTGAATTCTACCAAACATTTAAGGAAGAAATTCTCTGTCAAACTTGTCTATAATCTCTTTCAGAAAATAGGAGAGGGAACACTTCTTAAATCGTTCTATGAGGCTAGCATTACAAGAATACCAAAATCAGATAGAGGCAGTACAAGAATGGAAGCCTACAGAACAATATCTCTCGTAACAGAGATACAAATATCTTCAACAAGATATTGCAAATCAATAATCTAAAAGAAGGATTATACACCATGACCAAGTGAGATTTACTCTAGGTATGCGAGGGTGGATGGACATTCAAAAGTTAATTGATGTAATTATCATACCAACAGAATAAAAAAGTAACATACAAATGTGAGACCTGAAACCATAAAAATCTTAGAAGAGCGCATAGGCAGTAATTTCTCTGCTACTGGCTGTAGCAACATTTTTCTAGATATGTCTCCTGAGGCAAGAAAAACAAAATAAAAAAATAAACTACTGGGACTACATCAAAATAAGAAGCTTCTGCACAGCAGAGGAAACAATCAACAAACTAAAAGACAACCTGATGAATGAGAGACTATATTTGCAAATGACATATCTCATAAAGGGTTAGTATCCAAAATATATAAGGAACTTATACAACTCAACACCAAAAAGCCAAATAACCCAATTAAAAAATGGGCAAAAGACATAAACAGACATTTCTCCAAAGAAGACGTCCAGATGGACAACAGATGAAAGATGCTCAACATCACTAATAATCATGGAAATGCAGATCAAAACCACAATGAGATATCACTTCACATGTGTCGGAATGGCTAAAATCAAAACCCCAAGAAACAATAAGTGTTGGTGAAAATGTGGGGGAAAAGGAACACTCGTACACTGTTGGTGGGAATGCAAACTGGTGCAGCCACTGTGCAAAACAATATGTGTTTCTCCAAAAATTAAAAATAGAATTACCACATGATCCAGTAATTCCACTACTAGGTATTTACCCAAAGAATACAAAAACACCATTTCAAAAATATGCCCCCCCCATGTTTATTGCAGCATTATGTACTGATTGACAATAGTCAAATTATGGAAGCAACCCAAGGTTACATCAACAGATGAATAGATAGTTCAATATTCGCAAATCAATCAATGTGATACATCACATTAATAAAAGAAAAGATAAGAACCATATGATCCTGTCAATCGATGCAGAAAAAGCATTTGACAAAATTCAGCATCCTTTCTTAATAAAAACCCTTGAGAAAATCGGGATAGAGGGAACATACTTAAACATCATAAAAGCCATTTATGAAAAGCCCACAGCTAATATCATCCTCAATGGGGAAAAACCGAGAGCTTTCCCCCTGAGATCAGGAACACGACAGGGATGTCCACTCTCACTGCTGTTGTTTCACATAGTGTTGGAAGTGCTAGCATCAGCAATCAGACAACAAAAGGAAATCAAAGGCATCAAAATTGGCAAAGATGAAGTCAAGCTTTCACTTTTTGCAGATGACATACTATACCTGGAAAACCCGAAAGACTCCACCAAAGGTCTGTCAGAACTGATACATAAATTCAGCAAAGTCGCAGGATACAAAATTAATGTACAGAAATCAGTTGCATTCTTATACACTAAAAATGAAGCAACAGAAAGACAAATAAACTGATCCCATTCACAATTGCACCAAGAATCGTAAAATACCTAAGGAATAAACCTAACCAAAGATGTAAAAGATCTGTATGCTGAAAACTATAGAAAGCTAATGAAGGAAATTGACGAAGACATAAAGAAATGGAAAAACATTCCGTGCTCATGGGTTGGAAGAATAAATATTGTTAAAATGTCAATACTGGAGCACTTGGGTGGCTCAGTCGGTTGAGCATCCGACTTTGGCTCAGGTCATGATCTCACAGTTTGTGGGTTTGGGCCCTGCCTCAGGCTCTGTGCTGACCACTCTGAGCCCGGAGCCTGCTTCAGATTCTGCATCTCCTTCTCTCTCTCTGCCCCTCCCCTGTTCATGCTCTGTCTCTCTTTGTCTCTCAAAAATAAAAAAATGTTAAAAAAAAATTAAGTATAAATAAATAAATAAAATGTCAATACTACCCAAAGCAATCTATACATTCAATGCAATCCCAATCAAAATTGCACCAGCATTCTTCTCGAAGCTAGAACAAGCAATCCCAAAATTTGTATGGAACCATAAAAACCCCGAATAGCCAAAGTAATTTTGAAGAAGAAGACCAAAGCGGGAGGCATCACAGTCCCAGACTTTAGCCTCTACTACCAAGCTGTAATCATCAAGACAGCATGAATTGGCACAAAAACAGATACATAGACCAATGGAATAGAATAGAGACTCCAGAATTGGACCCACAAAAGTATGGCCAACTAATCTTTGACAAAGCAGGAAAGAGTATCCAATGGAAAAAAGACAGTCTCTTTAACAAATGGTGCTGGGAGAACTGGACAGCCACATGCAGAAGGATGGGACTAGACCACTTTCTTACACCATTCACAAAAATAAACTAAAAATGGATAAAGGACCTGAATGTGAGACAGGAAACCATCAAAACCCTAGAGGAGAAAGCAGGAAAAAAACTCTCTGACCTCAGCTGCAGCAATTTCTTACTTGACACATCTCCAAAGGCGAGGGAATTAAAAGCAAAAATGAACTATTGGGACCTCATGAAGATAAAAAGCTTCTGCACTGCAAAGGAAACAATCAATAAAACTAAAAGGCAACCGACGAATGGGAAAAGATATTTGCAAATGACATATCGGAAAAAGGGCTAGTATCCAAAATCTATGAAGAATTCACCAAACTCCACACCCGAAAAACAAATAATCCAGTGAAGAAATGGGCAGAAGACATGAATAGTCGCTTCTCTAAAGAAGACACCCAGATGACCAACAGGCACATGAAAAGATGCTCAATGTCGCTCCTCATCAGGGAAATACAAATCAAAACCACACTGAGATATCACCTCACGCCAGTCAGAGTGGCTAAAATGAACAAATCAGGAGTCTATAGATGCTGGAGAGGATGTGATGAAACGGGGACCCTCTTGCACTGTTGCTGGGAATGCAAACAGGTATAGCCACCCTGGAAAATGGTGTGGAGGTTCCTCAAAACATTAAAAACAGATCTACCCTATGACTCAGCAATAGCACTGCTAGGAATTTACCCAAGGGATACGGGAGTGCTGATGCATAGGGGCACTTGTACCCCAATGTTTATAGCAGCACTTTCAACAATAGCCAAATTATGGAAAGAGCCTACATGTCCACCAACTGACGAATGGATAAAGACATTGTGGTTTATATACACGATGGAGTATGACGTGGCAATTAGAAAGAATGAAATATGGCCCTTTGTAGCAACGTGGATGGAACTGGAGAGTGTTATGCTAAGTGAAATAAGTCAGGCAGAGAAAGACAGATACCATATGTTTTCACTCCTATGTGGATCCTGAGAAACTTAACAGAAGACCATGGGGGAGGAGAAGGAAAAAAAAAGTTAGAGAGGGAGGGAGCCAAACCATAAGAGACTCTTAAAAACTGAGAACAAACTGAGGGTTGTTGGGGGGTGGGGGATGGGCATTGAGGAGGGCACCTGTTGGGATGAGCACTGGGTGTTGTACGGAAACCAATTTGACAATAAATTTCATATGAAAACAACAAAAAAACAGATGAACAGATAAAGAAGAAGTCGCATGTACACACACACACACACACACACACACACACACACACGAATATTACTCAGCCATAAAAAAGCATCAAATCTTGTCATTTGCAACAACATGGATGGATCTAGAGGGTATAACGTAAATGAAATAAGTCAAAGAAAGACCAATACCATGTAATTTCACTTATGTGTAGAATTTAAGAGTCAAACAAATGAACAAAGAAAAAAGAGACAATAAAAAAAAGCAGAGTCTTAACTATAGGGAACAAACCAGTGGTTCACAGAGGGGAGGGGACTGGGGTATGGAGGAAATAGGTGAAAAGGATTAAGAGTATACCCGTTGTGGGGCGCCTGGGTGGCTCAGTTGGGTAAGCGTCTGACTTCAACTCAGGTCATGATCTCACGGTTTGTGAGTTTGAGCCCCGTGTCAGGCTCTGAGCTGTCAGCACAGAGAGGTTCTGTGTCTCCATGTGTCTCTCTTCTCCTCTCCCGCTCACGGTCTGTGTCCCTCTGTCTCTCATAAATGAATAAACATTAAAAAAATTTTTTTAAAGAGTATACTTGTCATGATGAGTACTGAGTCATGTATAGAATTGTTGCATTACTATATTGTACACCGGAAACGAATAGAACACTGTATGTTAAGTACACTGGAATCAAATAAATGAATAATGATAGTAAGAAAAGAAATAATAGATGCTTTATCAGCTGATGCAGAACAAGCATTTAACAAATCGTAACAGCTCTTCACAGAAAAAAAATATTCAGAAAACTAGGAGTAGAATGACCTTCCTCAAACTGATAAAGAACATCTACGTGAAACTTACCGCCGACATAGTAGAAAATGGTGAGAATCTGGATGCTTTCTCCCTAAGACTGATGATAAAGCCTTATGTCCCCTTTCACCATTCTTATTCAATAGTTTGCAGTCCTGCTAGTTCCAAAAGAAAAAAAAAAAAAAAAGGAAAAAAATGTATACAGGTATACAAACTGGGAAAGAAGCCATGAAACTGGTTTTATTTGCAGAAGACATGCTTGTCCACGTAGAATATTCGAAGGAATCAATGAAAAACCTCCTGGCAGTGATAAGCAATTATAGCAACATAACAGGATACAATGTTAATACACAAAAACCAACTGCTTTCCTATATATCAGCAACGAGCACTTGGAATTTGATATTGGAAAGCAATACCATTCACAATAGTACCAAAAAATGAAAAGCTTAGTTAGAAATCAACAAAATACATACCGGACTTAAATATGAAAAATTATAAAAACCTCATGAAAGAACTCAAAGAAGGACCAAGAGACATTCCATGCTCCTGCATTTCTGAAGCTCAGTATCATGAACATGTCAGCTCTTTCCATCTGTTGCAGAGATTCAATGCAATCCCAGGCAAAATCCCAGACTTCTGGTTTCCAGACGTTGGAAACGACAGGTTCTAAGGTTTATACGGAAAGGCAAAATACCTAGCATAGCCAAGGCTGTACTAATGCAGAGACACAAAGTTGGAGGGCTGACGTTAATAAATAAACTTCAAGGCTCTCTATATCAGGCTACACTAATCAAGTTAGCATGGCACTGGTTGAAGGGGAGGCAGATGGATCAATGGGAAAGAACAAATAGTCCAGAAATAGACCCACCCAAATATAGGCAACTGAACTTTGACAAAGGAGAAAAGGCACAGCTTTGGGAGCAGCCCCACGTTCCACTAGTTTTTGCTGGAGATTGGATCCATTCCTCGAATGTCCTAGATCACTAAGGATGACATCAGGCCTTAAGAATGTGTCTGGAAGAAAGGAACATTTTTGTTACTGAAATGTTTGGCATCCTGCTGCTAAACTACATTCAAACAGCCCTTAGGTCCACCTCACCGTTCCTTGGTGTCTTGTCCGGAACCAGCATACACAGGGGGTGTTTCTCATCACACTATACACACATTATTGAAACCTGCCCAAGATCGGCCATCTTAGGGCCTGAAATTTACTCTGTCTCGCTCTCTGACGTTTGTCTGCTGCTGAAAACTGCGTTGTTCCTCTTCTCTCCTGGTCTTCCTATGGGACCATGTCTTGTCCTCCAAAGTTCCCTCCTGTGTTTACAATGAGGCACTCCCTGGGGTCAGTGAGGACTGAGATAAGGAGTCATTACAGGGAGACTCTCAATGATAGTTCAATATTGAAGAACCTGGATTGATGGAGCAGGATACAGTGTGAAGGCTTTTGTTTCCACTGCTCTTGAGTCTTCCTCTACTTGGTTAAAAGCATCCTGATCTCAATCTCATAACTCACAGTTATTAAGGGCTTAGGAACCCGAGGGCAAGCTTTACAAGGTACCCACCATATTCCCAGAAGGAAGCCAGTTGGACAGTCCCAACATCTATGCTTGCCCCCATTTGGCCACCATGTTCCTACCATGCAGTTAAAACTGACACTGACAGAAGGTATCCTCATGCTTGGTTTCTCCAAGAAGCTCCTCTTCATATTCTCCAAAGATGAGGTAATCCTTTCAAATACTTTGTGTTTTATCTACTTTTACTATTAATCCCTGGAAAATGGTGGGAAACCTTGAGAGACTTTGGGCCATTGCATCAAGTTGACACAGCCTCCTATGGGATGTAAGATACTATTTTCTTCTTTTTCTTTTAATCCGGAGGTGTCTCAAAATAACTCTTGTATAAATTCTGCGCTCCAAATTATTGGCTCTCTCATCGATAGAGAGCAAGAATTTTGTCTATTTGGTTCTCTGTTGGATCCTCAGATCCTGAAACAGTTCCTAGAATGGTCACTGGAGAATAAAATCCATTAGGTGATTTATAAAGAAATGTTGAATGGACTAATGCATGAGTTGCTCTATAAATAACTTAGTAAACAACATATGATTTGATGTTCACCCCGTAGAACATGGTAGTTATCCACAAACATTAGTTAGCGTTTCTCATTCTGTACCAAGGGACCGGGGGCACAGGCACTGTGGAACTGAGAATTTCTTCTATTAAGCACCAAATGCTTTTAGAAGACCTTGGCTCTGAAAGGAGATTTTCTAGGCCTTCCCCTTAACGATCAGGAACCATGCACTTCTACTGAATGACGTCCACATTCCATTCCTGGGGGTGAGAGATTTTACTCCCACTCGATACTTTCTTTTTCCATTCTTTACTCTTCAAATAGCAGAAAATCTCAAAAATGAAAATTCTCAGGATCTAATTTGGGAGGTGGATACATTGGTTAAAATCCCTGAGAAAAACAGGAAATTGTTGGCTTTCTTTAGCTTACCATTTCTCTTTGAGGGAGGTTTCCACACACGGGACAAAATGAGCACAATTTTGAGGTGCTGAGCCCGGATGCTGCTGATTGTAGGGGGCTAGTATCTTAAAGTGTTGGAGTTTGTTACAGCATCCATTCCTTCCATGCCTCTTGGGTCTGGAGGCTAGTCAGTGAATGTTTTCTCACTGGTGCCCAGCAAATACCCAACAGAGAATTCCAGTGAATAATAATAAGCCTAAAGCATGGGAAGCCTTTCGTTTGCAAGGTGGTCCAGTTTTCCTGCAATCTCTTGGGATCTACCAAATACAGGCAAACAGGAGAAGGTGAGACAGTTCACTGTGAATGACTCCTGGCAGGACCCAGGAGTCGCTTACTCCCAGGTCCTTTTAATCCATCTCTAACCCTTCACTTGAGCCCCTCAAACTTTGGGATGTCAGAACTGAGCTCCCTTTCTTGTCACAGTTCCTTTCACGTGTGAGGCGACCTCCGGGACAGCAGATCAAGGAGGGGTTGCCTTGCCTCACAAGCTGGCTCTTGGGGAGTTCTTTGTTCTCTTTCCTGAGTGGCTTCAACCGTTGGACACGTTGAGTCATTTGATTCTGCTGAGAAATAAAGACATTTTTCCCCAGATTAGACCCAGACGATGCCCCACGAGAACATCACTTCAGCATGAAAACTCCAGCTTCGGGAAATCTGTGCCGTTGCGGTGCTCTCCTAGGATATGGCTCCCAATTTCTTCAAACCCCTGTCGGTGACAGTGAGGCCTTCATGGATGCTTTCAAGAGTGGGCCTCATGGGTTCCATCAACCTTTTTTGTTTCTCTGCCTCTGATAACGACACTAGGGCAGAGCAGCCTGAAAACAGCTTCAAATGTGGATAATATTGTTTCCCTTCAGTAATAAGAGACAGTGTCCCCCAGTGCTGATGTGGTCTTTGGGGGCTAGTAGGAGGCAAAACATTGTGGGTGTACTAAACCCCATTGAATTAAAATAATCATGTTATGTGTATTTCACCACAATAAAGATAGTGAAAAAAACTATGAGATTATAATACAATTTAAGTAGAATATTTATATCCCATACAGGATCCCTGTGAAGCCACGGATGAAGGATAAAGAGGTATTGCAACTTAAAAATCGAAAACTTCCGTTTGGTATAATATGCCATAATAATGTTTATGACGCATTTGAAACACGTTTGCGGTCCAAGGTTAATAGCATTATTTATTTTTTTATTTTATTTAAATTCAAGTTAGTTGACATATGGTGCAATGATGGTTTCAGGAGTAGCAAAGTTAACAGCTTTAAATGTAAACGTATTCTGCCAATCAAGAAAAAAATTACAAAAAATAATAAAGTGAGTAAATAACATCAAAGGAAATAATGCAAAAAGTACAAATGCTTTTCAGTGTGAAAATATGCCTTGCCTCACTGGCATTTTTAAGTAAAAATGGAAACAAAGAAATAATTCTACGCATAGGACTTGAATCGGAGACATTGACATTATCAACGGTCCCAGGTAGACAACGGAGCACGTACGTGGACCCTGTTACACGCCGTTGGCAACTTACATTGCTACAGTAATTTTGAGAGGTGATTTTGCAATTTTTATCAAAACTAACAGTGTCCATAAACTATGTCCCTGCAATTCCACTTAGGTGATCTGATACTGGACAAGTTTATATATCAGGAGTAGTGGCATGAATGCCGTAAGATATACATGTGTAAGAATTTTTGTCGCAGTCATATTTGCAATAACAAAATGAATCAAAACAACCTGAAGGGCCTGAAGCAGGGTGGGAAGGATTTAAATTAAACATAGTGGAGGGAGGGGCACCTGGGTGGCTCAGTCTGTTAAGCATCCGACCCTTGATTTTGGCTCAGGTCACGATCTCAGGGTCCGAGAATTTGAACTCCCCTCACCCCGTCCAGTTCTGTGCTGATGGCATGAAGTCTGCTTGGGATTCTCTCTCTTCCTCTCTCTTTGCCTCTCCCCCACTTGTGTGTGTATGCCCTCTCTCTCTCCCAAAACAAACAAACAAACAAACAAATAAATACATAACTTAAAAATATACATAGTATAATGAGGTGCCCTAGCATCACTAAAATAATGAAGTAGAATTAATAAGAAAGTACCAGAATGAAAAGGTATCTACTGTATACAATTCCATGGAAAAAGGAAGCTGCTGAAGAATATTTATGATATGATCTCGAACTTGAGTCCTGGGGAAGCCTGGGGGAGAATTTTACTTCTTACTTGTGTACCTCAAAATTTTGTCATCATAGTCGCATTTTAATTTGCTTTTGCTTTTTTTGAATTTCTGTCCTTTTATTTTATTTTTTTTAAGTTTATTTATTTATGTTGAGAGAGAGAGAGAGAGAGAGAGAGAGAGAGAGAGAGAGAGAGAATGGGGCAGGGGCAGAGAGAAGGCGAGAGAGAATCCCAACCAGGCTCTGCACTATCAGCCCGGAGCCCGATGTGAGGCTCGGTCTCACTACCCTGAGATCATGACCTGAGCCAAAATCAAGAGTCGGATGCTCAACTCACTGAGCCACCCAGGTGCCCCTGAATTTTTGTACTGTTAAAAATGATTATGATATCTTTCTATCTCTATAACTTTGAAAAAATTTACTTTTCCTTCCAGGCTAATCATCACTATCCCACTATTCACTTGGAACAGGGAAGGGGTTTCCATTCTTTCTAGATGCTTCGCTGATTTGCAGAGAATGGAGTTCTTTCCTGACCGCAGGAGGAATTTGCCTTGTCTTACCCTCCTCCTTTGGCCCTCGGTAGGCTCCTAGCTGCAGCCCGCATTCCCTCGAGCTGCAAACCTCTGTTCTTACACAGGCTATTGGGGAGGTCAGCACTGGGGGCCTGATGAACAGATGCCTCCTACGCACTGGCCCCTAGGGCTGAGGTTTGCATTTATAAGTTTCTAATTCGTGAAAGGGCTGCTAAAAGCAGCAATAAAATATGTCCTGGGGCACCCAGGGTGCGTTTTCAGGATCTGAGATATAAATGCGTGAAAACAAGCCACTGGGCAACACACATCCCGTCTACACCTACTCCCTCTCTGTGCCTGTTGTCCTCCTCACCTCTTCTTGCCTTATCTGGTGCCCTTCTCCTCTTCTTCTTGTTCACCTTCACACACACTTGGTTTTTGTATGTTCCGGGACTCATTACAGGGAATGGCTTCATGTGTGTATCATAGACCAACGGTACACAATAGCCAGGCCGGGCTTACACTGGGTTGACTGGAAAAATGGGTCTTTCAAACCCTGTTATAGATTCCCTGCGAAGAGGCCAGAGCTGCGGATTTGGGGAAGGGATGAAAGCGATCCGTTCCATTTTAGTCGTGTCCAACTTGAGCTTTCGGTGAGATAATCTGGTGGTTTCTACAAGCCAGAATGGGGGAGATCTGGGCCGCGGACACAGGGTAGGGTGTCACCAGCATTCACCTGGCTGGTCAGAGGCAGAGCTAGAATCCACCCACAAGTTGTGTGCCTCCCCGACCCTGAACACATCTGACACTCAGTATTGCTGACGTCTTGGACGACCCCGAGTTCATCTTGAGCTTCTTTCTCCACAGCTCTTTTCCATTAATACAGTACATGGTCAACAAAAGCAACCTACAACGGGTTGGGGGGCTTCCTCAATCAGTTGGTGGATTAGCCATTGGACGCAGCTTTTCAGATGGGGGAATTCTGAGTCTTAGAGCAGTCATAAATTGTGGCCTTTTCAGACACGTGCCAGAAGAAACTGAACTTCAGCTTATGGGTGCTGGCTGAGTTCTTAGGGATTATTTGTTTCCAAGGTGTCACTTTCAGAAGATGAGGAAACTGATCCCAGGGCAATGAAGTGGTTGGTTCAAAGTCCTAAAAGCACTGGATGGCAGAGGATCCTTTAAAGTTAAAATAGTTCTACTCCACCTCTCCACCCACCATTTAACCTCCTCTAAGATATTCCTGATGTCCTCAACCCAACACAACAAGAGGACTTGTTAGACCAAGCAAAACAAACATTTTTAGAAGACCAAGCCCCTTACCCCTTACAGGTAAAATGCTAAGAATCAAAAAGTTCCTCCCCGTTTATCTTGTTTTACACGATTACAACAAGCAGTCATTCATGCAGGGGAATAGGATGTTTACTCCATAGTAAAATTGATCTTATCATCTGTGAGGCGGGACTCACGAGCACTCATGAACACTCAGTGCCTACGAACCTCTCGACGCCTTAGCAGAACAGCTTTGCAATTGTATAAACATCGGTTTAGCCCAGCAACACCAATTATTAGCTGTGTGATGTTTGTGGGAATTGCCTTTTAGAACCTGTTTTCTAATTTGTGAAATGGGGATTAGAAATGCCTCATGCGTGTAGATCCATTGAAGGAGTTGAAAAACAGAAGCAGAAGTAACTCTTAGGTGCCTGACACGCAGAAAGAGCTCAATAAATGGTTTACAGAAAATGCGGTGCCTGGAAAAATTTACTGGGTTTCCCGGGAGCATGCGAAGCTGAGAGAAGAAAGAAATACCACTTTAAAAAAATTTCCAAGGAATAACTAAACTTGATGAGATATTAGATGATAAAGCTGAATGATCATTTTGACACATCACTAGAAATATTTTCTGTCTTTCTGAAATCTATATACCTAGATTAAGAAGGATTATTCCCTTGTCTGGCAGAGATTTGAAGAAGTTTCTCCCCTTGCTCATACTTTTTTAGTGACTTAAGTCACTATTTACGTTTATTCACTCATCAAAAAATAAGTTTTTAGCACCATTATGTGCTAAGCATTGTCCTAGACTCTGCAAATATATACATAAACTGGAGCCATTTACATGCCTTCCAAAAGCCCACAAGTCTGACTTTTTGCCTCCTGCTCCAATGGCAAGGAAGCAAGGGAGTGAAATGGGATTTAGAATACAATCCATGACCTTGGTGAGCACATAGTCCTTATTCCCAGTTGGAATGCCCTCCAGCCATCTTGGACAGGTGTTCATCATTCCTACTGGAACACGTCCAATGAACACGTCTACTTCAAAGGGCAGCCACGTCCACTGCGTAAACTTTTAATCTGCCGTGTGTTGGCCTTTTATCGAATCAACTTTATCCCTATAACCTGATTCCCTTGGCTTCTAACCTCTATTGTGTTGGTCCTTCATTGAACCAGCTTTATCCCTATAACCGGACTCCATTGGTTTCTAATCTCTACTATGTTGGCTGTTTATTGAGCCAACTTTATTTCTACAAGCAGATTCCACTGGTGGAGTCCAGCTTTCATTCTAATTCTTTGTCTTTATGTAGTGGTAAAAACAATGCAGGTGGGGTCAGAAGAACCTGTGTAATCTTGTGCTGCCACTGACACAAACTATGTGAGCTTGAGCAAGACTTTCAGCTCTCTGAGCTCAGTTTCCTAATGTAGGATTGGGAGTGGAAATAACCACCTGATGACAGTTTCCTTGCTTCCTGTACAATATGATAAAGCAGCTCATTTTATTCTATCTTATATAGTTGAAGCTTTTGCTATACTTATGGTTTAATTCTTGAGATGGCTTGACTCCTGCCCATACATCCTCAGTGCTGGAAGAGGGCTTACTTATTATGTGGGGGTGAATTAAATGCTATTCCCTGAATCAATTACCGCTCTGTGTCTCCTTGACACAGAGCACTGAAACCCACTGAATTGTGCCATATATTGGTAGAGTCTTCTACAGACAAAGAGTTTTGAGTTTTCTAAACTGGGTAAGAGGAAGTATACGAGTTTTGCTTCTTGAAATTCCATGCATTGTATTGGAAGGCGAACGTGATGGTTAATTTCATGTGCAACTTGACTGGACCATGGGGTGCCCAGATGTTTGATTAAACATTATTTCCGGGTGTATCTGCGAAGGTGTTTCTTGATGACATTAACATACGAATCAGTAGACTGAATAAACCAGATCGTCTTCCCTAATGGGATGGGCCTCCGCCAGAGGCCTTAATAGGAGAAAAAGGCTTGAGGAAGGGGGAATTTGCTGTTTCTGCCTGACTCTTCCAGCTGGGACATGGGAATTCTCCCACCTTCAGACTCAGGCTGGAACTACACTATATCAGCTCTTATGTTTGTTGGGCCTTCTGACCCAGACTAGAACAATACTTTTGGCTCTTTTCCGTCTCTAGAACTTCAGGATCTGTGGATCCTACCTACTTCAGATCTTGGGACTTCTTGGCCTCCACAACTACATGAGCCAATACTTTGTAATAAATCTATATATTCATATCTGTATCTATATTATCTAACTATCATCTCCTGTTGGTTCTTGGGAGAACCCAGACTAATACAGTGAATAAACAGCCGGTACATCCCCACCATAACAATCATCACCTTGTGGTGGTGTTTCTTTTTCCATTGACTGACTTTCCATTACATTGTAAAATCCGTAATTCTTTTTTTGTTGTTATCTTTGGGGCGGGGAGAAGCCTTGTGTCCCTAGAACTTAGCAAAGGGATGGGCACATAGTAGTTGCTCAGTAAATATTTAATAAATGAACAAATATGTGTTCAAACCTCAGCAATGAATGACTTTCTGCATGATCTTGACCAGTGGCATTATCCCTCTGGGTCTCAGATTCATCATCCACATCGTTTGGGGATAACAATAGGTGGGATAACACCTATCCTATCTGGGTAACAATAACAAATTTTACAGGGTTGGAAAAATTGAAATAGTTAATAAGGGCAAAACTTTCCATAGGTGAAAACTAGGTGATCAATAAATGTTAAACCTGTTATATCATCAGATTCTACCCCCGGAGCCATTCCTTTACAACATAGTATTTGAGTGAAACAGAGTTTGCTAGTCTCACTGACAAAACTCGTGTCAATATTTACTATGAAATCTGTGTCGACTAATTTGAAAGCCATAAGGAGCAGAGACATGTCAGGGGGTATTTTATGCTGTTCTTGGTGTGTCTCACTGTTGAAATTGCATTAGAATGCACCGGGTAGGACAGTATTCTTGCGAAGGTCTGCTGCTCCTTAGGAGACTTCACGGTGTAATGGAAAGATCTTGGAACTCATGCAGAGTTCAAATTGAGTCATGATTTGTAATATTGCTTGTGTATTAGAGACCACTGCTCAACTTCTCTGAGCCTCAGTTTCTTCACCTGCAGATGGGAGATAAAAGTACCTAACGATTTGGTCACGCCAGCAATGTCCTCGGGGAGCACATTTGAAACCTTGTTCCTAGCTTTTGGTACAATCTATTGTCATTTAAATGCAGCGTGGTTTTTCCTATTCCCTCTCGGTGCCATGGATTTTCAAGGACTAAGTTTTCACATAGCGATGAAAGGAGGAGATCCGAAAGATGAAAGGAGGAAGGGAAGGGCAAAAAGGCATCCAAAGGAAAGAAAAGGGTACTGCAAGGAAGATGGGATTCTGAGTACTTCTTGATCCAGCCCATCCTATTTACGGAGAGCTCATCTCCTGCTTCTTACTTGTGAATCACAGTCTTTGGCTATGCAGACTTATTTACCTAGGCACTGCCCCCTTCTCCTTCACACCTTTTCACATGCTGATACCTCTGTCTAGAGTACATCTCTCCATTCACAACCTGGAATATAATAGCTCACCATTCAGGGCTCAGTTCAGAATTCACTTGCTCTGTTAAGCCTTTTGACAAGATGGCACAAGATGGGAGTTGGACCCTCTCTGTTCTGAGCTCTGTCCTATTGTATTCCCCCAAAGGCTGCCTCAGTGCTTTATATTATGAATATTTTTAAAAACAACCATAAGAGTGGATACTTTTGATTGAAATTTTGAGGTTTCTCTTAGCACTTTTGAAAGATGGTTCTGGATCTGGATCAGAAGAGAGGGCCCCGGGATAAGCAATTAGTCTGAATAACTGAACAGAAATAATTTGAAGTTAGAGGAAAGGTGGCGATGGGAAGGGATGAATGAGAGACAAAAGGAGAGACAATGAATGAAGACCACCAGGTGGAAAGACCAGGAGCTCCACAGGATGTTGTTAGTGGTGCCTGTCTGACAGCTGAAGCACCTGTGGGTCCAGCCTTGTCAGAGGATCACTTTCTATCTGTGTTTGGGAGAATCTGCTACCCGCACAGTGGCCAAATGTAACTGAAATTGTTGGGCTGATTTTACGTGAACATCGATGGCAAAGTTCCGTCTGATGAGAAAGAAGAAAAGTATTACTGGAAGACAGCATGACACGCAAGGTGACATCATTCATCTGAAACGGGAATGTGGAGCCAGAAAGAACCTTGAGGACATAAGTGCCAGGACCTCATGGAAGACTTCATGTTCTCCTCAGGTCTTTGAAGGAATTGGAATCCATCTTTTTTCTAGACCGGCTGGAGGACAGTCACTAGAACCGACACCAGTTATTTTCAGTCAAGCATTTAAGTACCTGCCTTGGGCCAGGAGCTGAGGTAGGCTCTGAGGATGCCAGTGTGGGCAAAACCAGAACTGAGTCCAGACCCCATGGCACTCAAGATATGGTAAGTGGGATGTTGACCCATCATCACAGGAATACATATCAGCTGTAAGGAAACTTACCAAATGCTTTCACTTCTGTTCCCATCTCTATCTCCCCTAAAACTAGGGACTCCTGGAAAGGGTCTTAAACTTTGTTGTATGTTTAGACTCTATCACTTTCTTTGGCCCCTAAGAGAGGCTATGAATGTAAACATTGGTTGGATAAATGGATCCATTAACAATGGAAAAGAGGCAAGCACTAGGACAATGGTGGTGTGCAGAGATTCACCGTGACAATGTGTCTGGGTACAGGGTCTACCTATCAGTCTTGATTTGACGAGTGAGCTTTGTGGAGTAGAACTTTCTGTTACTTACTCTCATCGAACGTTTATTGAACGACTACAATGTTACAGGCTCTTTGCTGGGCGCTTGGATATACAGATGGAGAAAACAGAAGCCTCGTACTGTAACATCTCAGAGTATAGCAAATAGTACCGTACATCAGTCTCATTAAAGGCATCTTCTTTACTGGAGAAGGTAAGACTGAGAAGCCAATCACAGAGAAAATAATGGGCAATCCAAGAATGCATCTGTCTACCTCAGTGAATTACTTACTGAGGTATAATTTACAAGAAAAGCCCACTCGAGGCCAGTGAGGAGTCTTGCAGAATCCTTGGGGCATATAATTAGCTCTCCTTTTAACCTTGCCGACATAGGAAGGACAGATTTTTTTTCATAGCATTGAATTATTAAATTGTGCCTTTCTCTTTCATGAACTGCTCCAAGTGGCACGCCAGGCTTGTTTAGCCTTTAAGAAATTATCCCTTGTATTCAGTGTAAAAGACACAAGAGGCAGAGCTGGCTTGCCTGGCTGAGTCTTGGGAGACTTTATGGCTCATATGGCACCTCCATGCCGAGAAGCCAGGTCATATCCAGGCTGAGGCTGACTCAGAGAGAAAGACTTTCACAAAGACCTTTCATATTTCAACATTACAACACACCAAGCCTCACTTGGTGCTCCCATTTTGTTATCTGTCACCACTCTGTTGTCATTCATTGGTCCACCAACGTCCCCAATGGGACAGGGGCTGAAGAGAGAAATGGGATGGCAGCAATGTTACTAGATTAGTCTTGTGAACTGTGCCATTATCCTTTGTCCCAAGAGTTTTCTGTTTCTGTAAGCTTCTTCTAGCCTCATGAGTTCACCATTAAGTACCGGCTTCCCTAGTTGTATGGCTGCCTTGGTCGCAGTAATATAGAACCTAATGCAAACTGATACAAAAAATAAAGGAAAGTTACTTGCTTGCATTACCTAATTGCTTTCGGCAATTCCCAGCTTCAGGCACAGCTTGATACAGAGGCACGAATAAATGTTGCTAAGATCTATACACTCCTTGCTTCCTTGGCACTTTCTCCTGGGTTAGTTTCTCCAGAAAATGTTTATTTATTTATTTTGAGAGAGAGAGAGAGAGAGAGAGAGAGAGTCCCGAGGCTCCACACTCAGCGCGGATCCCAATGCGGGGTCGATCCCATAAACCATGAGATCATGACCTGAGCTGAAATCGAGAGTCAGATGCTCAACTGACTGAGCCACCCAGGTGCCCCTTGGGTTTTCCAACGTAAATTTCATTTTCCTTATAGACAAAAAATTGTTGGCAATAATTTCTTAGCACCGTATGCCTTCATTTTCATATCCTGCAGGAAAGAGAGCATCTTTGTTTCAACATTTGTAGTATTATCTAAGATTTACTATGATTGGACCGGCTTATGTCACATATTTTTCCCTAGGTGATCTATCTGGTCAGAGGGAAAGAATACACTAATTGGCTTAGCTTAGTTTTTATAATCCTGCCTGGGAAACTGAGAGACAAAGGGATAAAGTGACTTTAAAGATCACAAGGCTATTGATCTAGTAGGACTTTAAATTCATTGTTCTTTCTTATGCACCGCATGCTGTGAGCTACCTGTGAACTGCAATGCCTTCTTTCATTTGTGCACCAACAGAGGGGATTAACTCTTTGCATCCGGCCTTTACAGTCATTTCTCTAGTTCCAGTCATGGCTCTTTTACTGACCAATTCTGTGACCCTCCAGCAATTCCTACCTGTGCCAGCCTCAGTGCCTAATCTCCAAGGTGAGAAGGACAATGATCCGCCTCAGGACAAACGCGTGAATGCCCACAGAAACACTGGTAAAATTCGAAGGGTTACACAGATACATGAGGTCTTTGTTACTATTAATAGGGGTATTAGTTTTTACTGGCTGTTGGACAGCTCCTCTGTGATGGGCACTGGTAACCGCTGATTCTTTGACTGCAAGCTCTATGAAGACAAGGACGAGTCTGTCTTGGGCAAATCTTTCTGATCACAGAGCACAGTCTTAGGAACATGGTTTAGTGTCCAAGAATAATTTGCAAAATGCATAAGGTAATCCACATTCCTTAAGCTGAGATTTAGAAGGCTGGAAGCTTTATTACACAAAGCCTTAGACAAACCATCCAACTACAGCATGCCCACCCCCCCCTCTCCCTCTTTAATCTAGAAATTAGGGATAAGGGCAGGTTATAAGAGTCAAATGAAGGAAGATATGTGATGCCCTAAGAACAGTGGCTGACACACAGAAAGCACTAACAAAAGTGAGGATGTTAGTAATGGCATGCTGCTAACTTCACATGTCTAGAACAAGTCTTAGTCTTGGTCTCAGCAAGATTCACTGAGTGCTTCCCATATTGCCAACCCAGTGCTGGTCATGGGATATACATAGATGAAAGTCTGACATTCTACCTTGAGAAGTTCCTGGGCCACTGGGCCACTAGGGGGGCAAACAGGCTTGCATTCTGAGACTCAGTCCTCTGAGCAGCCATTTCAGATTCTACAGGAGGCTGTTTTTCTCTGTGTCAAAGACAGCTGGGCTTTTCAGGTGTTGAGATGAGTTAAAACTCAAACATTTGGTGAGGAAATGGAGGGGGTCTTTATAAATAGAAAACAAGTGGGAAGAGGTTTTATTGAGAGAATTAAAAAAAGCTTCTGGGCATCCTTTAAAACAGTGCCGTTTTATAGAAATATCCCACTTTGCAGTGGCTCGCTTAAAATGACTTGTCCCCAATTTTGAAAGTTGCATCCATCGCAATGAAGAGAATCTAAAGAAGAGCTCCAGTGGCCTCTTTCTGCTTTTAATGAACCAAAGAGCTCAAAGTTGCTATTTTCTATCCTAGCCAGTGCCAAGGTGAAGAAAATAGTATTGCAGAGACAGATAGGCAGGCATGAGGTCATTTTATGGACATTATTTTTACCAGATTATTCTGGAAATAAAAACTTCTTGGGGAGAAATGTACTAAAAACTTAAGTGTTTTAAAATAAAGCTAGAATAAAGAAAACAGAGACCACAGAGTTCATTTAAGTTCAGCTCTACAACAGACAATTTCTGTAGCTGGTTTATCTATGTGAAACATGGAGGCAGTTTTTTGAGAACATCTTTAGTTATCAACCCCTATGCAAGGGGATCCAAGAAAGGATAAACCGGTGATTTTCTCTAGGAGGCAATTCCGAAGTAGAAGTGAACCCCCAATTCCAGTCTACAGAGTAGTCTCTGCCGAACTTCTAAAGATGCCCCGTTCCACCTTCATCACGTTACTCATTGCCTTGGTGGAAGAAGCAAGTGGGCCGATGAACAAGTGGCCAGTCTGTGCCTGACCTGACTGTAGCCATCAGTGTTTGTGCCTGACTCCCCTGTGTTCTGGGCACCGCCCCCCCCCCCCCTTTCAGAGCTGGTCTTCAGCCTGACCCACAGCATAGGTTACGTGCAGATAAACACTTATTTAATTAGGGAATGTGCGAGATGCCCATGTGAGCGTGTGTGCAACGTCTCGTGCCTGGTGAGGCTCTCATGTGTGCGTGACTGGGGTGTGTGATGGGTGTGATGTCGTTGGCACCTGGTCTGTGGTCACACCCTCCCATCACAGAAGGCCCTGTGGCTTTGTGGTATCCTCAATAAAATGTCTCGTTCTCAAAAAAAAAAAAAAAATAGGAATAAACTGCTTTCCTGGGGAATGCATTGCATTCCGTTGCAACATTCTATTTTCCCTGATCATTCTGATGTGATCTTCTGGCGTGGAGGCTATTTTCCCTGGAGCAGGGATTAGATTTCTTCACTCAGATTGGCCTGAGTCCTGACCCTTGTTATTCACTTGGATGTAGTGAAGGTTCCTGGGGAAAACTCTTGAAGAAAAGCAAATGCTACCTTGTGAGGCATTTGGTAAAGTCATCATATGTCTCCTGCCAAATGGAAGATGCTCCGCTCCAGCAAAATAGACTGGATGTCCCCATGGGTACCATTTAGCCATTATGTTGGTGGGCCAGTCTCTCTTTTCCAGCTGATGCTCCATGTGTGGTTCCTTCTCGTGTTGGCTGTGACAGCCGTAGCAACCTGGATTGCAGCTGTGGGAAGATAGCCAGCCACCGTTAAGACCTGTCTGGCCAGAGAAGCAGCAAGGGTGTTGTTCTGGGGCGATAGCGGAATCAAATCCAATAGAAACTCCTTATTTGATATCATGCCAAAGAAATCCTGGCACTTTATTCTACTGTAACCCATCCTTAAGGCCAGGCTTTGAATAGACAGTCATATAAGCAAGGTATTTAGATTAGTCTAGATTTCAAGACTAATCCAAGTCCATCAAGTCTTGGGGAAGAGCCGCCATGCCAGTGAATTCTTCCCTATCCAGTGTTATATTCTGCTTTGCTACCCTCAAGACCCACTCTCATATGTGTTCTTTCGGGTCCTGCCAGGGTAAGTTAGCTAGATCTTGCAAGTGTAGCCTTTTCCTTACGGAGCTCTGCTGGCCCTGACTCTGGTTACCAGACCAGAAGAGAGAGAAGCAATGAGCGGGCTAGAAGATCAAGCTTCATCTTGCGAGACACTAGTTTCAGGTGAATTCGTTGCATGGGATTCAGACAAGAGAAGAGAAGTTCTCACTTGCAAAGAGTACAAGGCTTCTTTTGCCAGGAGAAGTGTTCAGAGCACTAGGGTCCAAGATTCCCAGGCTTGTCTAGACACACATTCCGATCACAGGTCTGAATAGTCTACTCTTTCCTTTTCGGGGTAGTGATTTTGACATAGGAGACTCGCTGAGACTGTTTATTTAGTCTTCTTTGCAGTTATTACATCGCTACGACCTGATTTATTGCATAATCTGTCTTCGGGCTGTAAGGGATGAAAGTTTTCTTAACGTATCATGGAGGATTCTGGATTTTAGAGCATGCTTTACGTTGGCAACTAGAAGAATTGGGATATGTTTTTCAAAGTCTCTTGTGCCCATACCCCCAAGACCCCTCTACTCCATAATCCTTATATTTTCTTTGTCAGGAAATTGATTAAGCATCACATCTACTCCATCTCTCAAAGTCTGGTCCTCATGAAAGCCTACACTCATGATGCCAGTGCATCCCACTCACCCCTGCAAATGGAGATTTCATTGCTATTAGACCAGTAAGAAAGCCAGTCCCAAATCTTATTTGAGAGTCTGCTTTGTAGAACTACTCTTGTCACCGACAGTTTTAGGCAGGGTTTCCTAGAAACAGCAACTGAGGTAACAATTCAGTGGGGATGCTTCGTTCGGAAAGTAGAAAACTAGGGTGGCGAGAGTGAGAGAAAAGTGAAGGGAAGAACAGAACAGGGAAGGGTAAGGAAGCAATGCAAAGTAATGCGTTGATCACACTGGCCGATGCTTCATGATAAGCCACAAAGAGACTCACTTGGTTGCTATGAGGGTGTGCCTGTTTGGCCCTGTGAGCATTTTTTTACGTCTCGGGCTATTTGGATAAGTTCACTGAAACTGTCCATTTGAGTAATAAACAAGAAAATTAACTAGAGTCTCTCCCCGTTTTCATGCCCCTCTGGTCAAAGTCTTACCCCATAGGGAGTTAATTCTCCTGCACACCTGGTTTGTCCCTTTGGCAGCTGTTGGGGAACCCAGGTCCCATGACTTACAGTGTGGTTTTTCACCTGAAACAGGACATAGGAAAATCAAGAAAAGCCAGTGACTCCAAGCACATAACTGGTCAGCCTCTGGCCATAGATCTGCTAAGCACACGAGAAGTCTATGGTGGTTGCTGGGAGAGAGCTAGGGGGTATGGGGCTGGGAGAGAGCTAGGGGGTATGGGTCTGGGAGACAGTTGAGGCTGAGAGAATTTCTGAAGGCATCTAGATATATCTAATATATCAGATGCTATAAAAGCAAGGCTGGGGCCACTCCTGGAAGAACAGGGATGCAATGTAGGTACCCAGGGGTTATGAACGTCATTTTTCTCTGGCTTGCTTTTGTCATTAAGTGGTACACAATATAAAAAAAAATCCTACCATGAATAATAATTGGAGAGCATATATATATTTATTAAACACATAAAGTGTCTCAGATACTTATATTGTCTCTAATACTTTGCATGCTTTATCTTCTTTTGTCTCAGACTGTGTAAGTGTAATTATGAACCCCATTTTCAGATTAGGAAACGGAAACTCAAAGATGTGAAGAATCTTTCTGAATGTCACATTGCCACTAAGCGGTAGAGCCATGATTCAAACCCACAACTATGTTTTTCTTAATCCCACCTCTTAAACTAAATGTGAACTGCTTTGCATATCCGAACCTAGTTCAAGAAATTTCTACAGGTGTTCTCTTTCTTGTATACGAATATACCTACGCGCCAGGACGCTTATTATTTCTAAAGGATTTGATCATTCAGATTTGGATTTATGGAAGCTTAGCTCAAAATCCATGTTCAAATAAAAGCAGAAAGGGGCCAACATCTATCCATCCTTGGCCCCTTGGACACTACTTGTCTGGCTTACAGCCCCTGTGACCTCTCATGGAGAAAACACATACAGCACATAACTGGATGTGGGACCTAGGCAGAAGCTTGTGTGACTTTGGTACACCATCAGGAGGGAGTGGGGCCAGAGTGGGGCCTTTCTTCGTGAGATATTGGACCTCAGAAGTTTCGAGCCAGTAGTAATGGTTGTTGAACCCTTGCTCACTTTGCAAAGGTGAGCAGGTTCCAAGAAGAGAGAAAAATGGACTGTGTTTCCTTTGGCAAGTGCATACACCTGCACAGCAGTGTTTGGGATATACTGTCTGGACACAGCCTTCGGTTTCACTCAGTTACAACCCAACGATGGTGAATCCTGTTGGTAGTGACCATTGTAAGTGATCATTTTACCTTTCCGTCTCAGAGATTCCAAGTACTCTTTAATTCCCTTTTATAAATCATTACCTTTTGTTGGGGAAAGCCCTTCTTGATTTCCCATAAATAGTATTTCTCCTGTTATACACTCTTAAATTATCTTGTATTTCTCCTTCTTAGCAATTGATATCAGTTACTTTTTTGTGTAATCACTTGTTTCAAGGATGCATTCTCCTCTCTGCTAGACTACAGGTTCCATAAAGGTCGCAAACATGGCTGTCCTGTCTTCTGTTGTATTTCCATTCCGTGGCACCGTGCTGGGTATATAGTATGTTCCCCCAAACATTTTTCTTTTTGATTGAATGAATAGAACTTCACCTCTTACTACTTGGGAATTAGAAGAGTTATTTGTGTCAGTTCTGCATTCCGAACCTGGACTTTTCCCTAAATATTAGGCACATTAGAAGTTTTGGGTTTTTTTTTTTCCTGAAGATCATTTTCATGGAGGCAGTTCATCATTTATCCATGTATTTATTAAACTATGACTTGTGGGGCACTGGGTGGCTCAATCGGTCCTGATTTTGGCTCAAGTCACGATCTCATGGTTTGTGAGTTTGAGTCCCTCATCGGGCTCTGTACTGACAGTGTGGAGCCTGCTTGGGATTCTCCCTCTCTCCTTCTCTCTCTGCCCCTCCTCTGCTTTGCTCCTGTCCTCTTTCTCTGTCCCTGTCTCTCTCAATATAAATAAACCAAAAAAAATGCACAAAACAAAACAAAAAAAGCCCAAAACTATGACTTGTGTTTCAGTCTAATGAGAAGTTCCTTAAATCTGCACTTGTGTGGGTTAGGATTGACCCCAGAGGCCCATACAGAGATGACCCTGCAGGTAAGGAATGGGTTGCTTCAGCCCTGAGAGGAGAGGAAGCCAGGCAGTACATTACACAGGCAACTATTATGCAGATTTGATGTCTTGCTACTTACTTCCCCTTTGCTCTTCCTTAAGAATCACACACTTCTGGAATGATATAAAATTTGTGATAATTATGCTAGTGGAAAAAGTACAACTTTTTAGTGTTTAGCTAATGAGTATGCTAGTGATTATCGTAGTAGCTATGAGTTAATGATTAATTGCGATGATTATTGTAATAGTAATGGGAGAACAGATTTACAGAGAGATTAATTAGGAACAAATTTTTGAGAGGCTGTAATACATGAGATAAAAAGAAGATGAGGCAGAATTGTATAGTGGAGAGAGCACCAACTTTGGAGCTAGAGAAGTAGGTGTAATTGGTTGATTGATTAATACATGCATTTAGTCAATAAATATGTACTGACCACTTATTCGGTGTTGGGCCCTCTTCTAAGTTTTAGAGGCATAGCAGTGATCAAAAGAAAAGGTTGCCATCCTCACAGAGCTTGCATTTTCTTTGTGGATTGAGTTGTGACCAGCCCTTCCAAATTTATTACTTGAAGTCCTAATCTCTCAGTACCTTGGGATGTGATCTTATTTAAAAATAAGGTCATTGCAGATATAATTAGTTAAGTTATGATGAGGTCATCCCGGAGTAGGGTAACTCCCTAATCCGATGTGACTGGTGCGCCTACAAAAAGGAGAAATTTGTCCTTATCCCCAGCTTCATTGAGATAAAATTGACATATAACAATGCGTGAGTTTGAGGCGTATAACATGATGATTTGATATACATATATATTGGGAAAGGATCACCACAATAAGGTGAATTAACACATCCATCACCTCACGGAGCTACGATATTGTGTGTGTGTGTGTATGTGCATGATGAGAACTTTTAAGATTTTCTCTCTCAACAACTTATAGCATCCCGTAAGTATACTATAGAGTATTGTCAACTATAGTCACCATGCAGCACATTCGTTAGATCCGCAGAAATTATTCATCTTAATACTGGAAGTTTGTACCCTTTGACAATTTCTACCCGTTTCCCTCACACCTCCCTCCTCCCTCCCCTCTGCCCCTGCTGACCACCGATTTATTCTGTTTCCATGAGTTCCGTTGTTGTAGATTTCACATCTAAGTAAAACCATATAGAACTTGTCTTCTTCTGACTTAGTTTACTTGGCATGATGCTTTTTTGTTCATGTTGTCACAAAGGGTAAGATTCTCCAGTTAGGTTTCCATAGTGTCGCGGTTATCACATTCGCCCGACAAAAGGTAAGAGTCTCTTTTTTTATAGATGAATTATGTTTCATTTTATACATACCACATATTTTCTTTGTCTCTCTACCGGTCGATGGACCTGTAGGCTGTTTCCATGTCTTGGCTATTATGAATAATACTGCAGTGAACATGGGAGGACAGATGGCTCTTTATTTATGTATTATTTATTTATTTATTTATTTTGACAGATGCCTCTTTATTTACGTATTTATTATTTATTTTTTGACAGATGCCTCTTTAGATAGTAACTGCATTTCTTTCTATGTTTCTTTCTTGTTTCTTTCTTCCTTTCTCTCTTTCTTTCTCTCCTCCTTTCAAGTTTATTTATTTATTTTGAGAGACAGAGAAAGAGAGAGAGTGTGCACATGCATGCAGGGGGAGATCAGAAAGAGAGGAGAGAAAGAATCCTTACTCAGGGCTTGACCTCACCAACTGTGAGATCGTGACCTGAGCTGAAATCAAGACTCAGATGCTTAACTGATCGAGCCACCCTGGTGCCCCGATTGCATTTTTTTTCGGATGGGAACCCAGAAACAGGATTGCTGGATCCTATGGGAATCAGCATCTTATCTTCTCCCGTTCAGTACATGCTGTCTTTTGTGAAAAGAAGGTTTTCAATTTAATGTAGTCTAATGTGTGAACATTTTGTAATATGACTTCCGCTTTTGTTTTTCTTGTTTTAGAAATCTATATCCAAATCAAGGCTATGGAAATATTCCTCAATATATATTCTAATTATTTTAGAGTTTGATTTTTCATGATTAGTGATAAACTGAACATGGCAGTGATAAACAAAACGGTCCATATCCGCAGACAAGAAGGAAAACTATCACGTGCAATTGAGGTAAAATGCAACAAATCCTATAACACCAAAACAACGGGATGCCATAGGAGCAGGTGCAGGCCTCTAAAAAGTCTAATTTGGTCATGAAGAGACATATCCCAATTTATGACTCATGGAGGCTCCCAGTAGTGGATTCTGTTTAATTTTAATTAAAGGTTTAAGAATTCATGTGATTCAGAAACTGAATGGCAAATCTCATGTTGAAAACACAAATCTCCAGAAATGAGTCTCAAACATGGGGGTATGAAAGAACCAACTGAAAAATGTGTTACATATGTATGTTACTGCCCTCCTCCACACTCACGCTACCCAGCCCAAGCCCACAGATTCTGACTCAGTAGGACTGCTTTGGGCTCCAGGAATCTGTGTTTATAAAACATTTTAGCTGAATCTACTGGTGGCAAAGAGATGGTAGGAGTCATAGAAATACTGGATTAAGGTACCTGCTATGAAGTGTTTTTTAACTCTTCTTTTCACGTGAAAAATAAATTCTGTACCTTTGCATCCTTTCCTCAATTCGGCATTTTGACTCCTCCTTTCCCAAAGGATGATTCTGTCAGGAAATGATAAGCTTACTGTAATCATACTGTCGTTTTTATCTCCCTTTAGAACGTACAAATGAATTGAATCACTATTACTCATTCATGCATCAAACATTTATTGAGTGTTTTTAGCGGCACCAGGTTTAACGATAAGTGCTGGAGATTCAGAAAAGAAGTGTATGTGACCCCGTCCTGAAGCTCATACACCAAACTCGTGTGGATGTATGCCAAGAAGCAGTGTGCTATGTTCCTGGCACAGTGAATAGGAAGAAAGGCGGCATAAAAGAAGAAATGGTCAGCTTTTTCCCATTAGGAAATCCCATTAGGGATTAAGGGAGATGCGTATGTCAGGATTGGCTTCTTAACTTGTTTCCTATTATCATTATTGTTAGCAGTATTTTTATTATCATGGCAAAAGCCTAGGCAATATCAGCGTCATCCAATGATGTCTGAGGCCCCGTGTAAACATATTTGGTGGGAATTTTTATCTATACATGCAATCTGATTATAAAGTTATAATTATAAGGTTAACACGTTCACCCGAAACACAGCTTTTTATTGATGGAGATCTAGAATAATGGATAGAGACTATGTATTTGTTTATTCTCTAATCATGGCACATTAAGATTCTCATAGTGCATGGACGCCACCTCTCCATATTAAGGTCCAGGAGCCTTCTCACTGTGTTCATTATTGAATTGCTGCAAATTGTATATTTCCCACTGCAAGAAACACGTAGCATACTCATAATGGCATGGCTCTTTGGACCTACCTCTGTAGTTCCGTAATATCATTTACCACCAGTTACAGATTGTAACATAACTCAAAGTACAATATCTCCCTTCAAGCCACCTCTGGATACTGGCTTCCAATGACTCTCCAACGTCGTTACTGTGCTTTGTTAATGATGACAACAGAGGCGGGTCTTACCCAGAGTGTGTAGGAACATTGGAATGATGCTTTATTTTATGACCATGTTACATGAACAGAGTTTTATATCGTAAAGGTAGGACAGTCCACCTTCCCACCATATGCCTTCTCTTGAACTTTCAAGGCCAGAATGGCTGCGCGTATACCTAGAATGTGATCTCTTTTAACGTTGACCACACTCCTGCCTCCCATGTACGTATGGCCACCAGCAGGTAAGAATGTGGGTGGGGCAAGAGCATCCCAATTCATACAATAAATGTCTGTCTTTCATCCGGAACGATTTAAAACCAACCCTGGTGAGAGCATCACCCTACTGCCTCGCTCAAAGACAAGAGAAGCAAACAACTCGAAGGGCTCGCTGATGTTGCCGAAAAATGGTCTCCAAAGACCTTCATGAGATAGGCCTACTCCACTCCTGATGTCTGCCTAACCACATGCCACAAAGCGAGTGATGGGGGTGGGTGGCCACCCAGGGTACCAGCGGCACAGGGTACACAGGGTAAATATCTTATACCTCTACCCCAGCCATTCCTGAGGTGCTGAGACAGGAGGATGTACCATGGTTGATAGATGACTGGCAGCTGATGTCAGATCTGTAACATGCTGTATGAGCCCAAGGCTTGGCAGTGAACCCTGTTAACCCGTTGCTTGCCCTGTGCCCTGAACTTGTCCTGTGCTTGGCGTGAATGAGAGTCACCCCAAATCAGCATGTTAGTACAATTCTGGCAGGTCAACCTTAGCCCACTCTATAAAAAAAAAATCACACTGGCCAGTAGGAATGATGTGCCCACCAGGCCATCCTCCCAGAAATGGAGCCGATTGGTGCAATGGCCAGGTAGGTACACAGGTCAGAGGAAGTTGGGACATCTGGTTGATCCAAAACAAGGAAGATGGTCAGATAGTGCTCTGAAGGCAAGAAATGGGGACTGAGGTCCACACATGTCCTGGTCTGGGATTAGGGTCCTCTGTCTGGGTTGCACTACTGACCTTAGCTGGTTCCAGGCACTGGAGGGGGACTTAGAACACTTTGAGAAAGCACTCCAAAGCCCTGGGCCCACCGAGGCACTGGGTTTGGGCCGAGGCCCATTTGTTAGAGTCTAAAGGTGGTACTTAATATTACTACCATTACATTAGAAACAAACAAGTTTAAGAGGCCAAATGACTTGCTGTGAATCATACGAATAATTGAGGGAATAAATGGAATGAAATATCGGTTTCAAATCTCCAAATACATGTTCTTTCCTGCAACCAATTAATTTAACATCAGCCCAATCATGCAAAGTCTGAAGGATAATCTATTGCACACAGAAAATTCTACTGCATGATAGAAGCCAAATTAAAATTTGGACTTCTATTTATTTACTGTCACAGATTATGTGAGATAAGGTGCCCTTTTGAAGACAAGGATACTAATGATGCCTTAAAAAAATTTTGTATCAAGGGGTCCCTGAGTAGCTCAGTTGGTTGAGCATTGGACTTTGGCTCAGGTCATGATCTCGGGTTCTGAGTTCGAGCCCCCACGTCGGGCTTGCTGCTGTCAGTCGCCTGTTCAGATTCCCCTTCTCTCTGCCCCTCCCCCGCTTGTGCTGTCTCCAAACTAAAACAAAACAAAACATTTTATATCTGTGCAGGCCTTATGTCACAACATTCTTGGGGGTTCAGTCGGATAATATTTACCACTTTCACTTCTCAGGTGGGAAACGTACAGGTCAGAAAATTGCAGTGTTCTCTCGGGTCTTAACGCCTCTCAGTCCTGGGATTACAGTTCTGACCTAGTCCCAGATCTCAGGCTCTGCTGACTGATTCTCCCTGAGTATTTTAACCATTTCAAACCATCTGTTACTCAGCAATCTTTAGGTTTAACTATTACTGATTCCCACTCTCAGTTTCCTCTATTTCCAACTCACATCCTGCTTATAGTGAGTTACTATGGAGACATGACATATCATTGGTCTCTCTGTAGGATAGTGACCTGGCATATTTAAAAATGTTCTGGGTTTCTAAGCAACTCGACCAGCGTTACCCGTCTTTGCCTCCAGGAGCTGTTCTTTTGCTGCAGCAAAGGAAACCCGGATTGGGGCTCACTTCCGGGGATGGTCATGGAGTTGTCAGGAAGCGAGTGTGCAATGCAGCCGACACAGACTCCATTCCGTCAAATGTCTGTCCCCTGCTGGAGCATTTTTGAAAATGACTTACGACGAAAGAGAAAACTGGAGGATCTCACCTCCACAACTTTCATGCCTGCCACTTGCTTTGCTGTGAACTTTGAATGTTATTAAACTACCCCCCGAACCTCAGTTCCCTTATATCTAAAATAGAATTTAAATCAGCCGGGTATGTGGAAATGCTCTATACGTGATAAAATCTCGTGTTACTACTTTAATGCTGATACAGGTGTTCATTCTCCCCTCCCCCCCTCCCCCCACCGAAATACCTGCTTTGTGTGGAGTCCGATGTTAGGCACCAAGGGAGAAGTCGATAATGCCCTGCCAGCCACTGGACAGCTCGCCATCGGATTGGGAGACAGAAGATGAGAGCAATCAGGTCGTTCCGTTCCAGGGCTGGGACCAGTTCAAGGGCTGTGGGCAGCTCACATGCAAGGAAATGCCAAGGCCACAAGAGTGCACGCTACGGTACAGAGAAGCAGAGTGAATTGGGGTGGCCACGGAAGGCATCGAGGACTGTCTGCACACTTAACAGGGGCATAAGAGACGTCTGTGAGCTTGCTTCCTTATGTGGCTTCATCTGATTCTACTATCGACCCCTCTTGCCGGATTCCAGACGTCCGATGGTGGTTTAACAGCAACGCTCTGAACTCAAAATGTATGGGCTCATATTGTAACTCCAGCATTTACTACTTCTGTGACCCTCAGCTTCAGTTTTCTTGTCTGTTTGATGGGCGTAATCATGAAAAGTAATTCAAAATGGTATTGAGCAAGTCGCCAGAGCTTTTGTCTGCAACTCAGTATCTCGCCAATAAACGTTAACCCTTATTATTCCAGCACACGTGTCTCCTGCCACTGTGCCCTCGCACACATTTTTCCTTCTTTGCTTTTGTCGGTGTGGTGACATTATTGGTCCAGTTTAGCGCATAGGCATCTCTCTGGGACTAGTTCCTTGATCAACCTTACTTCCTCTTTCGATCCTCTGCAGAAGATTTGACGCTTCCTTACGTCTTGTGTGTGCGAACGTGTACCTAGTGTATCTTGTACATCCCTCTGTCCTAAGCTGATCATATCGCACATTTCCTTGTTCACGCTGTGGGAATAAACAGAGGCCAACCAAAAGAGAAAAGCAAAAGCTGTTTCTTTTGACCTTGCGATAGCAAGGGGGTAGGCTACCGTTGTTCTTCTGGCACAGACTCAAAGACAGGCAGAGGAGTGTAAACACTTGAGAGTAGAAAAAAGAGAAGGCCTTAGGTGTTTCCTGATCGGAGGCTCTTGACGTGGGGAAGCCGGAGACAGGCTAACAAGAAAGGAGGGGTTCCGTGTGATTGGTTAGGGGTGCGTGTTTGACTTTCTCTGTTTGGCCATAAACTGGAAGCAGGGGCAGAAATCAGGAAAGCTGCCAGTTATTAATCAAGTCCTGGCCATTGGGGACTAATTGTTATGGAAGTTACTGTTTAGCTTTCCTGGATTGTCACTGCAGAGGGCAACTGGGCTTCCTGCAAGTCTGACTTGTACAAGGTTGGCTTTCCAGGTTGTTCTTTATGGGTAAGAAGTTGGTTTCCTAGGCCAGTTGCTGCAGGTTGTGGGTCAGAGTTTTATTTTTATAAATGGGCTGACCATTGTCCATTCGTAGATTCTGTCTCTCAACACATCTGTCCATTTACACTTCTCGTAACCAAAGAACAGGTCTTAGCCACGTACGTACTTCCAGCACCTCACACGGCGTCAGATACGTGTTTGTGGGTCGATAGGTGTGTGGAAAGAAGAACAGAAGAGAGGAGAGAGAGGGAAGGGGCAAGATAAATTGGCTCGACCGGAAGCAGTGATTCCGGTAAGTGAGTAGTGTTGAACCAAGTTGATTGACAGTAACTTTCTAGATGGGCCTCCCCCTGCAGAGAAGAGTCTATCTTTAAGTGGCCAGGCGTTAAGAAAGATGGAGAAAAACAGCGAGGGGCAAAGGTGATACAGAAAACAATGGCGGCAGTGGATCTCAGCTACTTCAAAATGCAGTTGCAGTTGTAAAAATAAACTTGTGTTTGAAACATACTGTGGCTTTAGCGAGCTTCAGGGAAATAATCTAATACACTACCGTGTCTTTCGAGAGTTTCATTAGCTGTCCAGAGCTTTTCATTTTATAAGTGTGAACGACTGATCCCTTTGCTGGGCGGATTAGCTGTCCAGAGCTTTTCATTTTATAAGTGTGAACGACTGATCCCTTTGCTGGGCGGAATTCGGTGCCAGGTTTTCCAAAGCGGTGTGTCTGAATAGAATCCTTTCCTGACCATTGTTTCCAAATTGTGCTCTGGGGGTGGGAGACTGGTTTATTAGCGAATTCGCCATCAACAAGTTTCTCTGGTCAGTTAAGTCTGGAGAACCTGCTCACTCTGTCACCCCTCAGACATGTACGATGATGGCATCGCCCTATTAAAGGTTCTGAAAATCTTACAGTCAGAAAGCTTGACTTGAAAAAAATGCATTGTTGCAAAAACTCAACTAGCCACAGAATTCTGTTTCTGTGAAATACCCAGTTCTGTGAAAGTTACTTGGATATTGTTATTTTATTTTTTTAATGTTTATTGTGTGTGTGTGTGTGTGTGAGAGAGAGAGAGAGAGAGAGAGACAGACAGAGAGAGAGAGAGAGAGAGAGAGCATAAGTGGGGGAGGGGCAGAGAGAGAGGAGTACAGAGGATGCAAAGCAGGCTCCAAGCTGTCAGTGCAGAGCCTGACGTGGGGCTTGAACTCGCCAAGCACAAGATCATGACCTGAGACGAAGTTGGGTGCTTAACCGGCTGAGCCACCCAGGCGCCCCGTATATTGCTATTTTAAATTTTTAATGTCCGTGGATGCCAAAGTTCCATAGATAAAGAAATGCTAAATGTGTCTATGTGTCTGAAAACCTTGTTCATCATAGTGCATTTTTTCCTATTTTTCAGTTGGATAGGTGCCTTTATAACATTATCTCTTTTGACCTTCAACTTTCTAGTGAAAGAATCGGAGGAGAGATCATCATTCTGATTTTATAGTTGAGAAAACTAGGACCCAGCGTGGTTCATGTGAATAAAAATAAATTAATAAAAAATAAATAAATGCACGAGTGATCGAGTGCACCGGCGGGCTGGACATTTACAATTGGTTCGGAGGCTTCTCCAGTTTTACAGTTTCAGTGATTTGACAAATGTCTCTTGTGTGCCTCCTTTGAATCAACCACTTTGCTTGAGAATGCACAGATTAGTAAGGCAAAGTCCCGGGCCTCAACAGACCCACAGGGTACTAACAGAAACAAGAGAAAAATACTAATTAGAATCCCATGTGCTATAATCAAGGAAAGCTCCAAGGTGCTACAGAAGCAAAAGAGAAGGCTTCCGCTCCACGAGTCTTTGTTTAAATTAGGAAAAGGGCCCCTACGGTGGAGACAAACCACATGAGCACAGGGTGTGGTGATCAGGCCCCTCTGTGCAAAGGAAAACCCATGCCGGGGTGTAAGGTATATTGGGAAGCACCAGGGCTAGGTGCTACTCACTCACTCTTTCTCAACCTTTGCACGGTGGGAAATCATACGTGTCCTCTTGGGGCATCTCCACATTTAGTACTCAAGAAAAGTGTTGTTTGGAGTAGAATGGAAAGATGTACCGTGAGCTGGTTCTTGAAGGATAATGGATTGTTTTAACAGTGGACAAGAATATGGGGGTAGATAGAGGAGCATCATGGGTGAAGGCCCCATGGGGATCGAGTGTGGGCCACCTTGAAGGATCTAGGGGAAGGCCAGTGTACAAGAGGTAAGGCGTGGCTGAAGATGAATTTCAAGGGAGCCAAAGTACGGACTCAGGGACAGACTTAAAGGAACTCCGATCTTAAGATCAGGGCAGGAAAGAGTTCTCTTTCACACTCAGAGACAGGTGCAATACTAGGCACAGGGTTGTCTTTCAATGACATATGCTGAAGGATATTGAAAGGGGAGTGGAGACCAGAGCAGTTGCTTGTGTTAGTCTCAGAAATGTTAGCCAGTGACTGAAATTTCCGTGGAGCTACTTTCATTGTTACACGTACTCATGGGGCGACTAACATAAGCCAGGCATTTGAGGTGACCGCAGCCTCGAGAACAGACACAGTGATTATAGTGGTATGGGGTGAGTGAAGAACAGAGGTTTTGCAGGGATAGAGAGGAATGGTCCCACCCCAGCGAGCCGTGGCAATGGGCTGTCTTGAGAATGAACCTAATTGTGCCCAGGTGAACTGAGAGCTTCCTCCGACACAAATCCACTTCCAGAATTAGAAAAGCCATTCTCTTTGAGTAGATGAGTTCCCCAAAGTATATGCCCTCTGAGTGTCCCTGCCACCAGACCGACATAGCCCTGGGACAGGCTGTGTTTCATTCCTAGCTGAGATCCCTCAGCTACTCACCCTTGTACAGTAAGACCCCGCACGACCGTTTACCCAGTCACGGTAGGCATGAGTGGAGAGGGCTTTCCAAAGAGTGGGAATACCAAGAGAAAGTACACTGACAGGGTGTGGGGGAACTGGGGAGCCTGGAGAGGTTTGGTTTTGCTGGAGGCCATATGGAGTAAAACACAGAGAGTTGGGAGATGAGGCCAGGTTATGGGCAATGTTAGGTCATGCAGCTCCTTGTTTGCCATGCAAAGGGATTATGGGCTCTATGCTATGAGCCATTGCCACAAAGAAGACCATACAAATATCTCTAGGCTGCTGGATTAGAATCCCCTGAGTTGCCAATTAGATATCATATTTGGGCTCCACCAGAGACGTACTGTATTGGAATCATGGAATGTGGGCCACAGTCATGTATGTAGAACAACTTCCCCAGGTGACTTTTACACCCATGAAAGTTTGAGAACCATGCTGTGACAGCTGGAAAATTATCAGCAGAGAAGGGATACTGTTTGACTTGGGTTCTGGAAAGATCGCTCCGGCCACTGGGAGAACGTGGCCTCCGCGTGGTGAAGGCTTGTCGCGGGGACACCAAAGAGAAAGCTTCTGAAATAAATGGGGCGAGACATAAACAAGCATCTGAGCTTGATGTGCCCTCAGCAGATTTCTTCACCTAAGAACCCTGTGTCTCCTCCTCAGACAAATCAAATTATGACTAACGCGGACATCCAGGTACTCGCCAACCTTAGCGCCATTGTTACAATTCCACCTGTCTACGGGCCTCATTAAATTTTTGTGGATAATGGTGGTGATTCAAAAGGGCCTTCTCCTGGTATGCAGGCAATGCCCATGACTCAAACATGAGTCAAAAGTTTGTTCATGCCTGTTTTCCCATTGTTAATTAATTTTTCTCAGGTACTCTTATTCATGATGTAATGGGATTGGGTTTGAGCATCTCAAAGCCGTATGATTAATTGCATTCGATTTCGGTTGCAGCAATTGATTGCTCCTAACCAATGAGCATTGTGCTGGTTATAACCAAAATCATTAGGCAGCCACTCACTCTCTTCTTCTGAGACGGTACATTTTCTCCTTCACGGTGTTCTCTGTAGGGTTCCCTTGTAGACCAGGGTCCTACTGATAAAACCTTTGTTTCTGAGTCTTCATAGATTTACGTTAACACTGTCAACTGCGAGCCCAAACCCATCCACTCTACGTGACCTTAGAGGTTTCCTTCCCACGTTTTGGTGTTTATTAGCTCAATTTTCAAAAGTGAGGCTCAGCTGCAGGACTACAGTTCTGTGATTCATCCAATCATCTTTGGCAAGTGTGAGGCATAATCTGGTACAAACACGTAGTTCTAGACATTTCTTCAGCAGCAGGGGCAGGGCAATTCCAAGAAGGGGAACTGAACTGGGTGTATAAGAAAATGAGAAAAGCAGGTTAAGGTCATAAGAGTAACTGTCTTAGATGTCTCAGGTATCCAGTACCCGGCTCATGGAATTGACTATATACGAGAAATCGTTATCTTCCCTTCCTGAACAGTTAAAAAAAAACTCACTTTTCTTATACCTGTCCTTATCTTTTTTTTTTTTAATACTTATTTATTTTTGAGACAGGGAGAGACAGCATGAACGGGGGAGGGTCAGAGAGAGAGGGAGACACAGAATCCGAAACAGGCTCCAGGCTCTGAGCTGTCAGCAGAGAGCCTGACGCAGGGCTCGAACTCACTGACCGCGAGATCGTAACCTGAGCAGAAGTCGGAGGCTTAACCGACTGAGCCACCCAGGAGCCCCAACCTGTCCTTATCTTAAATCATCTTCACTGGCGACTGGAGAGACCATGATAATTCTATCTTGAAGAAGACGTAAACATCTTCCAGACATCTCCTCCAAGCTTGGATTCTGAGAAGGATCAGGAGAAACAACATGTATGTGTGTGTGTGTGTGTGTGTGTGTGTGTGTGCGTGTGTATATTCATATATGTGTGTGTACATATTTATCTATATATGTGCTTTATATGTGCTTATGTGTGCAAGTATGTATTTTTCTCAAGTTTTTATTCAAATTCCAATCAGTTAACGTACACATGTAACATTAGTTTCAGGTTTAGGATTTAGCGATTCGTCACTTACATACAACACCCAGCACTCATCACAAGTGCCCTTCTTAATCTCCACCACTTATTTATTCATAGATGTGCTATATAACCAGAGATGAAAGAAGCCCAACCTTTGTCCTCAGGGAGCTTGTCATCTAGTGAGGGTGGTGAACACATGAACAGACTATTGTAAAATAATGTGGATGTTTAGCGACAGAGATGTATCTGGAAGGAATGGACAAGATGAGTTTTAAAGGACGAATAGGAGTTCACATGGAAGAGGAGAAAGGGGATTTCAGGTCGGGTTGTAAGAACGTGGCCTGAACACGAGAACAGGAGGTGAAAGAGCATGGTGTGTCCTAAGTCTCCCCCAATAATTGGGCCTTGGTGAAACTTCCTTGCCAAAGCGGGAAGGGATGGGGTTTGAGACTGCAGAGATAGTTGAGGGCAAAATAATGGAAGGATTTGAAAACACCCCGAGAAATTTGACCCATATTGGACAAATACATGTTTTCATGCTGTGCATCAGGGGGTCTCCAGGGTGCAGCTGATACAGCTTCCAGATCGTATCTAAGACCTACGGAACGAAATCTCTCAGGATGGGGGTTGAGAAGATCCTCAGGCATTTCAACACTCACTGATTTTGAGAACTGTTGTGCTGAGACATGGAGGCCCATGGGAAGGCTTTACCGAGGAAAGGAGTTGACACACGGGCCATCATAAAGTGCCACGATCTGTTGGAAACAACAGACGCCTAACCTACTTACACGTCTGCCATACTGAGCTATGGCTTGCTGTTGGGGGAATGTGAGGACTAAGAACTAGGTAAGAGTGAAATCTAGATGCTAAGGAGGGCTTGTGGGCTCTGCTCTGGTCCAGTGGGTGTATCTCCTGTTGATAACAGATTGTGGAATGCGAGCGAGGAAGCCAAGAAATACGTCTGTAGAAAAAAGATCGTGGCGTGCAATGTCCAGTACGCTGGCTTCTCCTTTTACTTCCAGATGTGTGAACTTAAGTCAGTTACTTTACCTCTCCGAGGTACTGGTTCTTGACTATAATATGGGGATGTTAAATAAAATTTAAATAATAGGAGTGTATACTGCTCATAACTTGTAAGGTGCTATAAGAGATCTAAGTTGGCTCTAGATAACTCCATTTTAAATGAATTTCATAGAAGAATCAAGATAATAACACCTATTATAACCTAGGTTATAGAGAACACCTAAGTTCTCTATTCAGAACTTAGTATGTGCCCGGCATTAAATTGAGTCTTTTGGACAAACTAGTTTATTTCATTTAATTTATTCATCAACCATAGCATGAAGGAATGGTATCTCCAAAGTATAGGTGGTTAAAAAGCATTCAGGAAGTTTCCCTAAATCCCACAGCTAGTAAGTGGCAGCTTCAAATTTAAGCCTAGGTCTCGCTAGCTCTAAACATGTGTCCTTACTGCCGAGCTATGTTCCCAGCATAGCCACCTAACTTTGAAATATTCGCTTTTAGTGTTTGACGTTTGCCTTCAAGATGGACGACTTTTCAGTCAACTTTTCCTTCTGTTTGTAAACAACTTTCTGTATTATTATTATCATCACTAGTATGATTACCTCTTGGGGATTGTTTACTCCCGTTGTGGAATAGTGGATTATTTGTTATGACAGAAAAAAAAAAAAAAGACAGGGAGGCTGAAGATATTGAAAAAATATATGAAAGATGATTTGATATCCTAGTTAATTGATGTTACGCTGGAGCAAAAGTCTTAGAGAACAGAACAAATATCCATCATTTCAATAGCAGTTAGGAGAAAAGTTAGAGAAAATGAATTTTATAAGCGTTTTCCCACATGCATTAGAAGTTTGAGCACATCAGGCATAGCTCAAAAGTGTTATCGCAATCCACGAAAATTGTTGGGAAATTCAATAACTCACTGGTGTCTCCCCATTTTCTATCCACTCAGGTATCTTTATACTTATCCATCCACACATCCATCCATCCATCCGTCCATCCATCCATCCGCCCGCCCATCATCCATACGGTCAATTCCCTCCTATCTTTAGGTCCATTTACCATCCAAAATAAACTTAACAAGCATATGAAGGGTATTAATTATGCGCTGTACCCCAGCTATCCTTGCTGAGTGCCCACTGTATACCAATGCCATGGGAAAAACTTTCACGTATGTCACTCCAGCCTAGTGTCAGTCACTTTATTGTGATGAAAAGAAAAATGGGCTGTCTCCCAGCAAGCTACCTGCTCTTCAGGGATTAAGAAGGACAAGCCATAACCATAAAAAACAATTAGCTGACAATACATGAGTAGTTACATTCCTTCAAAGATGAAACCATATTAGCCGTGTCATGCAGGAAAGAACATAATTGAGTTCTCCAAGAGCAAATGTCTATGAGAGAAAATGGGAGGTAAAAAGGCTCTTCATCCTCTAGGTTCTAGTTCCAAGATTCCTCCCTCTGGGAAGCCTTTGGTGAAGCCCGATTCCCTAAGCCTGAATTTGCCTCGTCTCCCTGTTGTTCACAGCCCTGCGTCCCAGCTTCTCTTACAGAGCTTCGTGGCCTCCACTTGTATTTCAGGAGACTGTGACATGGGGGGGAGGGAGCAGAGGCTTCTGTGAAATACAATCTGGGTTAGGATCACCTGCCTTTTTTATCGTAGGGGCTAACTTAGACAATAATTTTACAGGTTAATCCTGACCAATATATTTCACCTATCTCGCGAAGTACCCGATGTAAATCTGATTTAGTCCTCACGCATCGCACCCCGGCGTTTTATGCTGTCTCTTCTTTATTTTGCAAACACGCAAGGTGGGGCTTCACTTCTTTTCCCCTGTTGCTCTCGTAAGTGGCAGACTACTTTCCAATGTTTGTCTGCAAAACCCAAGTGAAGAAGATATACACAGTAATGCCACTCGATTCGCCTAGGTGCTCATCGTGTCAACCTCCTCCTCTGTAAGTTAGGGCTGAAAATATTTCTCCCCTAGAGTTCTGACACAGCCCTGTAAGCTGTGAATATATTGTGCAGGGCAGCTTCCGTGCCAAGGCAAGGATAGTCCAACTCCACAACCACTCCAGCTTTCTTGCTGTTCTTTCAAGATGCCAAGCTCAATTCCACCTTTGTGGTTTTGTCTCTTCTGTAGGCAGTGCCTAGTTAGAGATAGGCCTGGCTACCTATACTATATCTTTGCAGGCCTGGCTTCTGTAGGCCAGTCAGTTCTCTGCAAAACTTCCGTCTCATGGCTAAGATCTCTCTCCTGATGACTTTAAAACAGAAGCCCGCACCGCTCACTTTCTGTAAGCCCTGAACTATTTTGTTTTTCTTTGTATCCTCCTCCCTGATGCTATACGTTTGTTTATTTCATTATTCCCTTCTATTTTCCCTTGGTTATTTATTTATTTATGATCAGTCAGGCGATTTGTTTTTATTTTACCCACCTCCACTGGTTAGTTATGGATTATTTTACTTTTACTTTAGGGGTTACCTTGGAGACTAAAACACAGACACCTTATTAGAATGTAAGGCAAATGGATAATTTGACTACCCCCCTGACAAGGCAGGGGCCTTAGAACAATTCATTTACTCCTTCACTCATTTTGCAGTATTGTCCCGTCTATTTAAATCCTCGTATGCTTAAAACTCTACACGATGCTGATACTGTTTTGCGAAGCTCGTTTCCATTTATGTTTGACCATGTATTTACCATTGTCTCTGTCTCTAAATTTGGGGGACAGACACAGCTCATCTGACTTAGCGAAGATTTAAGGTAGGAGTCAACAGTTGAGGATGTAAGAGGAAAGACAAGTGGAAAAGCCGATTAATACTTACCAAGTACCTGCATATAAACATATATGGTAACATATATATGTATATGTTCGTATATGGTAACATATACGTATATAGGTATATACCTATATACATATACGCATGTGTGGTGTTACCATCAGAGAGGTAAACAAATACAGTCAGTTAAAGAGCTAGAGTCCAATCCTACAACTATCTGATTCCAAACACTGTATGCTTTGATACACGGGGCCGCAACTCCATTTTTCTCACATGACTTGTTCTCGACTGTTGTCGGCTTTTTGTAAAATGCTGGCTGCTTAGGGGGTGGAGGGAGTTAAGTGTTTCCTAACATCGGTAGGTTTCTATCTTGGGCTCCTTTCTCTCTGCTTGTGCTTTTCAGTGCTTCTTAGGGACCACCAAAGCCATCATTTAATTAGGCATCGGTGGTCATGTCCATTCAGCAAAGAGTCCTTTTTAAGGGCAAGATCTCTGGGTCACTTTAATGTTCTGAGGTTGCAAGCTCTCCATCCAGTATCAGACACCCTGGGTATTGATTATTTGCAGCCAAGTAGGATTGAGGACATACACAACAAGCTTATTGAGGGTGGCTTCCGAAGCTCGATTTTTTTACATCAAGTGAGGGAAAGGTTGGCTTTCATTGGGGAGAGATTCAGACTCAGGTCAAGTTAGAGTGAGTGTCTCTCAGAATAATGTCAATTAGACACAAGCCTACTTTCACCCGAAGGATCACGTTTCTCAATGACTCCTGTGAACCATCATGCTTGGTCCTAGAGCTGGGCCCGCTGAGACTGTTCTCCGACCCCAAACTCAGCCCTGCCTGCCGCCTTAGGTCTCTTCGATGCCGTGAGCTGGGGACTCTGTTCTCTCACCTGATGGGTGTGGCTGCTTGCACTTCGACCCCGTCAAAAGGGTGATACAAGGAAGGACAGTTAAGCATCAATTACAGCAGACCCTATTGAAATGTGGGCCCCAACTATGGGGAAAAACAATAAAGAGGGTTAGGGGCGCCTGGGTGGCTCAGTCGGTTGAGCATCCGACTTCGGCTCAGGTCATGATTTCGCGGTTCATGGGTTTGAGCCCCGCGTCGGGCTCTGGGCTGACCGCTCAGAGCCTGGAGCCTGTTTCGGATTCTGTGTCTCCCTCTCTCTCTGCTTCTCTCTCTCTCGCCCTCTCTCAAAACTAATAAATAAACATTAAAAAAAAAACAATAAAGAGAATGAAGGAAGTCTTGAGGCATGCTAAATATTCTCAGAATTGATGGGAAAAATGACAAAGAAAGCCTTATTACTAACAGTATTCTCTTGGTTCATCTCAGTTCCTAACCTTGCTCTTTGGACTCCCCTCTCCCTCTCCTCCTAGAGAAAGAGCCCCTCTTCCATCCCTACGGTTTGCAAACATACATATACATAAACACGTGCACACACGTATGTGCACTCACAAGCACATGATACACACGAGGCACAGAGCTTACTCTATATACGATTGTGTTTTAGCCGTGAGGCGATGTGCAGAACGTAGCAATCTGGTTGCACGTTTCCCAACGTCAGGGTCACTGGGTCTAGATTCTCAGCGGGAGGAGAATCTATATGCAGTTTGTTGCTTCAAGCCCAGCAGAAGAATCAAAGGTGGGCTGTGACGTGCCAGCTTATAACCTGTCCCCTCGGATTTAACCTGTCCCCTCCGTGTAAGGTGAAAATACGTGCCTTCGTTTGTCTGGAAAAGTTCTAACAGTGCCTGTGAGTGAATGACATACCCAGCTTATAACAACAACCACAGTGGTTTAGACTACGAAAGTCTAACTCTGTATTAATAAAAAGATGCATTTTCCTCATGCAAATGGAATGGAATAGGATATAGTCTGAAAAATATTTCCCTTGTGTCCCATAGAGGTAAAAATTGTTATGTGGGAAGGACATAAGAGAAAAGGAAAACGGAAAAACAAATAGGAAAAGGAAAATAAAAGGCACACGTTAGGCACACGTTAGGCATGAACCAGTTTAATAAACTTGAGACGAGGGAGGCAGGGAGGGACGTACATTTATTAAGCTGTTATAAGGTGCTCAGAACAGATGCACCTATCAATGCCTGATCATGTGTTTCATATTCATTGAAATCCTTTGGGGTAGATATTATAATTCTCATTTTCCAGAAGACAAAAATTATACTCCACAAAAACTGTGGGTTTTGAGATCAGTTTTTGTGGTCACAACGCTTGTGGACTGTTCATTTTCAAAGTGTATCTCTTAATATTTATAGCCATTTGCAAGTTCGGTTCATTGAATCACCGTCGTGCAAAGTTATTCAACTCCTTTAACTCAAGAGTCTTCAGAAGACGGGTTTAAATTTGATAATAAAGAGTAACCCATCAAGATGGGACATGAATATTCTCTGGAAGAAAGTGAGGAATTCCAGCATGGCTTTTCCCTACACCTGAGTGAAGACATTTTAATTTTTTTTTTTTTTCCAGGAAAGGTTTGGATTTCAGCTGACATTTCCATCAGGAGATGCTGATCATCGTAGAAAGGAGAAAAGTATGCTCTAATCACGGTCCAACACAGTCAGAAGAAATTTGCCATCTCCCCAGTGTGACTGCTCTTCTCGGACATCATCCCCTCGCACGGTTCCGTTTTAAACTCTTCATTAATTCATGTCAGCCACTCCTTCCTGGATTTCACTCTTCCCCTGGCTGTCGTTAGGTCTGTTCTATCAATTTCTGGCCATCATTTTTTCCACTCTTGTTCTAGTTCCCATATATTCCTGGTGCTATCAGCTGGTTTCAGTTTTTCTTCTCTCCATTATAGTCAGAAAATGTAACGGGGGCAACTTTCTCTGCATCGTTATTGCTCGTGGCTGTATCTTAGATTCCAATTGGACCCAGTTCTTTTGTTCTGTTTTGTTTTGTTGTTGCGTCTTTTAGCCAGTGCTCGAAAGAAAGGTACCACACCTTAATATACTAGAGACTGCTTACTCCTCACCCAACTCTTTTGATATGGAAAGAGATTTCTCTAACCTCTTTTTAAAAATTGTCTCACACATTATTTACATAAACAGACTTGTACCGGGGTAGTTTGAAACAGTGGGAGTTCCCGGGGCTCTGGAATCCAAAGATCTGGGTTCCAACTTCGCTTCTACTGCTGGCTCGGATGTGATTGGGGCCGTTGACCTAGTATGTCTGGGTCTGCTTCCTGGGTTGCAAAATGGGGGATAATCAGGCTTGCTCTGAATCCCCTGTGCGATTGGTTGTATTGTCTACACTACAGGGATAGTGGGACAATGTGTTGGGGGACTGTAAGTGCTTGAGAGCAGGAGAGGAGAAATACAGTTCATGTTCTGTCTGCTCTAATACGTGAAATGAGTGATGGCGGTGAGAGGGTAGGAAAGACTGGCTTTCGGCTGGGTTATTCCCAGAGTCCTAACAGAAAAAGAAGGCAAAGGAGAATGGCACTGGAGCAAGAGGGGTGTTGGGTTGAGGCAAGTGCTCCTGTGTCTCTGGGGCCCTGCAGAGTGTGTGTTCAACGGGACTGGTACACAGTGCCCTGGTTACTCATGAGGGTTCTCGGGAAAGACCTCTGCCTACAACATGCACGTGTTGTCTGATACACAGATATATCAGTGTAAATATAAAGGATGTAGGATATAAAGGAATAGAAATATCCTCAGATATAAAGGAATAGAAATATCCTCTGGTCTCTGAGCCAAGAGGTATTGGGAGAGTCCTGCTGACCTTAACTATTATTTTTTCAATGTACTTAAATTGAAGTTATTTAACAAACAGTGTAGTATTGGTTTCGGGAGTAGAATTCAGTGATTCATCTTACACAAAACACCCAGCGCTCATCCCAACAAGTGCCCCCCTCAATGCCCATCACCCATCTAGCCATCCCCCCACCCGCCTCCCTTCCAGCAACCCTCCGTTTGCTCTCTGTACTTAAGAGTCTCTTATGGGTTGCCTCCCTCTCTGTTTTTATCCCATTTTTCCTTCTCTTCCCCTACGTTCATCTGTTTTGCTTCTTAAATTCCGCATATGAGTGAAATCATAGATTTGTCTTTCTCTGACTGACTTATCTCCCTTAGCATAACATACCCCAGTTCCATCCCTGTTGTTGCAAACGGCAAGATTTCATTCTTTTGATCAGTGATTAGTAGCAGAGAAGGACGTTGGTACTTATCTGGGTGCTCATCCCTACAGGACAGTGGAGGCGGTTGTGGAAATCACTGAGAGGCGGGGAGGGGGTCAGATGGGAGATGCGATGCAAGAGGAGTGTTGTGAACAGGAAGCCTTACCCTTGTAGATGATGAAATTTTCCTTGAAAAAAATCTGTCATCCCTTGGTGAGTCTGTATTTATTAAAAAAAAATTTTTTTTAATGTTTATTTATTTTTGAGAGAGAGAGAGACAGAGTGCGAGCAGCGGAGGGGCAGAGTGAGAGGGAGACACAGAATCAGAAGCAGGCTCCAGGCTCCGAGCCATCAGCACAGAGCCCAACGCGGGGCTTGAACTCCCGAGCTGTGAGATCATGACCTGAGCCAAAATCGGACGCTTCACCGACTGAGCCACCCAGGCACCCCTGTATTTCTTTAAATAGTAGGAGACAGCCTCTCCTGGACCACCCACATGTGACAGAAAGGGAGCTTCTCAATAACAATCATTTTACAGGTATGTGGGACTCATCCTGATTATCAGCTCACAAATAATTTTTGGATGGATTTGTTAAGATGTCTTGGGTGCCTGTCATTTCTATGTACTATGCCGGGCACCTTTACATAAGTCATCTTATTTAATTGCATCAAGGCACTTATGTGTTGGGAGTTGACATCTTGATTTAATGTGATACGGCGGCTGAAATTTGCCCAAGAAGTGTAGATGGCAAAATAGCGGATCTGGAATGCAAACCCAGATCTGTCCGACTCCTGAGTCTATGCACGTTTGCTCTTATCACAGTGCTTCAAATTTACAGCGTCTTACAAATGGAGCCTGTCGTCCAACACCCGGCAAAGCCTTCAGTATCCTCAGTACATGCTGATTGCTAAAAAAGGTGAGGAATGTGTAAGAAACAAAACCTAGCCTAAAGATGTTAGTAGCATTTCTCCTGTTTAGATTATCAGAATGTAGCACATAATAAGTGCTCAATACACATGGGGGTTGAACTCCACCTTTTCTTGATCACAGGACGGTCGTGTGTTAATTTCTGTATCCTATCCAGCGACTGGCACAGGGCTGGACCCTGAAGATGTGTCCTTGGCTGACGGATTAATGTTCCCTTCTAAGTGCAGGCTCTCGACAGGGAAAGTGCTATAGCTTGCATGCCTGTCTACCCCTTCAAAGTTGGGCATGCTCTCTCTTGCTCGATTTCATCCCTTAGTTCCTCTGCCCTTGTCTCTTGAACGGTTCATGTTCTTTCATACCTCTGGGCCTCCGCATATGCGAGTCTTTGGCTTATCTTTTTGCTTGAAGGAATGACTTTATCCTGTCTCGCCTTTACCCAGTTGGTGAACGTGAACTCTTTAAAACTGTGCACTGTGCCGAGGTCAAGCCTCAGATTCTCAGGCAAGCTTGTTTTGCTCCTAGCAGACTTTGTTAAGGGGTTCCCTCCCACTCTTCTATCTGTCATGATCCTTTGTTTTCCCCTTTGCATTTCAATGTGACTATGAACTTCTTATGGGTATGTGCACTATCATATTTATTGTTCAATTACCTGTATCTTAGCGCAGTTCCAGCACAGGGTGAGTGCTTAATAACTGTTATGTGAACGAGCAATCATCATCTGCCAGTCCTTTCTATGCTTTCATTGACGGTTGATTATACATCCAAAAATCTAAATCACGCCCATTATTTTCAGGCATGGTCTCTATAATCAATTAAATGTTGGGGCAAAGATATAAATAGCTATGCTTTATTGGGCACCTATTATATGACAATATTAATAACTTTAACGTGTAGCATTTCATATGCGTAAAATCAGTGGGGTAGTACCTCCGCGGACAGTTACTGTGCTTACCCAGATCAAATGGAGTATTTACCCGCAAAATCATTTGAAGAAGTTAGAGTGCTGGGTGTATGTATAGGAGAATTCCTTTACCTGACACATCCTCCTTTGTATGGTCAGAGAAACAGAATCTCTATCTATCTATCTATCTATTGACAGGGAGAAAGAAAGAGTGATTTATCATAAGGAAATGGCTGCTGTGATTATGGAGGCTGAGAAGTCCCACAGTCTGCCATCTGCAAGTTGGAGAAAGCCGGAGAGAGGCCCGGAGAAGCTGAATGTGCACAGTTTATAATGCACATGCAAAACATGGGTGAGTTGACTGTTTCTGTTATAGATCGGGCTTCCGCTCAACAGCAGACTATTAGTAGTTATGGTTGGGAAGGGTCAAAAGTTACACACGGATTTTTAACTGTGTGTAAGGGAGTTGGTGTCCCTAACTCCTGTGTTGTTCAAGGGTCAACCGTCATTGGTTGCCAAGGCTATCGCAAAGCTAAGTCTGTTACCATAGCAACTTGCAGGCATTTGGGCTCAATCCTTGGACTATTTGTGGTTTGGCCCAGTTCAAAAGTTCGTGGTTCCACTGGTGAGGACTCGTATAAGGCCCACCTCCTAAGTGGCCTCCAGGCTCTATCTCAAATATCTATCCTATCTATCTCTCTCTCTCCCTATCTCCGTTTTATTTTTTAAGTTTTAATGTAAAATGTATTTAGTCATCACATAGTGTAATATTAGTTTCAGGTGTACAAGAAAGTGACTCAACACTTTCATCCAGCACCTGGTATTCATTGTAAGTGCACCTGCTTAATCCCCATTATCTATTATCTCCATATGCCCCACCTACCCTCTAGCTTGTTCTTTATCCTTAAGAGTCTGTCTCTGGGTTTGTCCAGGCTCCATTGTAAAACCCCCGGACACAAGTGACTCCATTTCATTTCACCTTTCACACTAGGAGTCGTATATGACTGGCACGTTTATATAAAATAAATTCATACGAGACACCTACCACAACGTGTGGCACATGACTGGCTCGCAATAAATATCTGTTTCTCCTGCATTCATTCTTTTCGTACTCCCTATTACAATTATTTTGATACATCCTCTGGATCCCATAGAGATCTCCTCTTTCCACTTACAAGAACTCTTGCTTTTATTTTTAAGAGAGCTGTACATTAACGCGTTTCCTCACGAGAAGTGCTCTTGGGAATATTGTCCTGAACGGTAAGTGTAGAATTGAATTACACAGTGAGAATGCATTCCACTCTTCAATTATTAATAATGAGCGGCCAAGCAATTAACAAGTCAGGGTACATTTGCTGGGCAGTACACGCAGGTAATATTTTTATTCAGTGATCAGAGCAGCAACTTCTGAATTTCATCTGGCCATCCACAAGTGCGAAATATTACTGTCCCAGGGGCATATCATTGTGATCCATTTTTATTCTCGAGACTTTATTTATTTATTTATGTATTTATGTATTTATTAATATGAAATTTATTGTCACATTGGTTTCCATACAACACCCAGCGCTCATCCCAACAGGTGCCTTCCTCGATGCCCATCCCCCACTTCCCCCTCCCTCCCACCCCCCATCAACCCTCAGTTTAGTCTCAGTTTTTAAGAGTCACTGAGACTTTATTTTGAAATCCACGAGCTCTCAGATGGAATTTCACCGACTTGCACCCACTCATATTCCAGGCAGTGTTACCGTCGCCATTCAACAGTCTGATACAGGACGATGGCGGCGCCATGACCTGCCAAATGTTTATCAAACCCGTGCATGTAGGCAGTTGAAGTTCCGATATCCCTCAGTGTTACTCTGGGGACAGGCATGCTGACATTTTGTTTTGTTTTAGGACTGAAGAATCAATGAGTTGATCATCTTTATCCAAGGGTCTTAACACTAAATGCGTTCAGGACCTGGAAATTAGAACGCAAGAGTAAAGCAGGCCGGGTGTAAGGAAACAATAGTAGCCAGGAAAAGGTGGGACAGTGGTTAGCAAGGAAGTGCATAAACCGCCTGAAGGGGCGGCCAGGACCCAGCCCACGGGCAATCTTGGGCCTTTTAAAGAGAAAGAAGTCTGAGTCTTTTGTGCAACATCTCTCACTTTTTCAATGTAGGCAGCTAATTCCATTTGTGTTTTGCAACACCCTGCAGGACAAACAAAATGCCTTTGCGGGTTGGCTATCAGTTTAAACTTCTGATCTTAAATGTATCAAAGATCAGACTGATGTCTATATTATTTTTCTCCCTCGACAGGGAGGAGGAAACTCACAGAGCTGAAGCATTCTCCTTCTGGGTCAGTGATTTTCTCCATCTCCAGACGCTTGCAGTGTGATGATTCTAATCACTTCCCAAGAGCAGGGCTCTCTGCTTATCTCCTTCTTTTGGAGATTGCAAAAAACACAAACAAAAACAGACGAAAGGATCCATTTTTTCCTCTGCCTCTGGGCAGCTCATCAGGAGTGAGCCCTTGCCTGGAACAGGTTGCCACTCATTCTCCTGTTTGCCCTGCGGCTCTGAAATCTGAAATCAGGGAGCGTTATTTTCCCAAGGCTTCCTTGACCTCCTTTGTCTCCCACAGCAGAGCCAGAGGGGCTGTGCAGGGATGGCCAGGAGCTCGGATTCTGGAATTCAGTTGACCTGGCTTTGATTCTCAGAGGGAGCACTTCCTATGAGGGTGGCCTCACTGAACCTTTCTAGGCTTTGGTTTCGGTATCTGTCAGGTGAGGGTGAAAATGTTTATTTATTTTTAAAAGTTTTATTTATTTATTTTTTTTTGAGAGAGAGAGGGTACAAGTGAGTGAGGGGTACAGCGACAGAGAGAGAGAGAGAGAAAGAGAGAGTGAGAGAGAGAAGCAGGGCTCACCCGAAGTGAGGCTCAAACTCACGAACCATGAGATCATGACCTGAGCCAAAGTCAGATGCTTAACCGACTAAGCCACCCAGGCGCCCTGAGGGTGAAAATGTTTAAATCATGGGATTACTGGTGTTTTTTTTTTTTAATTTTTTATTTTTTAATGTTTATTATTTTTGAGAGAGAGACAGAGACAGAGAGCAAGCAGGGGAGGGGCAGAGAGAGAGGAAGACACAGAATCGGAAGCAGGCTCCAGGCTCTGAGTTGCCAGCACAGAGCCCGACGCGGGGCTCGAACTCACAAACCGCGAGATCGTGACCTGAGCCGAAGGCAGCCGCTCAACCGACTGAGCCACCCAGGCGCCCCCTAGGATTACTGTTTTAAGCAACAAGATTGTATGGTACCTTCCCAAAATTCTGGCACACAATAGCAGCTTAGAAAGTGGCCTTTTGCATGCTTATGCATATATATGACATATGTACTTTAGTGTGACGAGTACCAGAATATACGTCATGGCATTAATTTCTCTCTCCCTACCTCTCTCTCTCTAACTCTATTAACAGATATCTGTGTATATGTCTATATACCGTGTGTGTGACATTTATAATATATAGTGCGTATACATAATTCATATGTATATATCAGCACAAATTACATACTACATAAAAGAATAGTACGTGCACTTCCCCAAGCTATATGTACTTATATCTCCAGTTGTGGAGAATGTGAACTAAGGTAATGTAGGGCAATACAAAAAAATCCTCTCGTTTTGAAAATAGTTTTAACATTGCAATACATTTCTGGCTCTTGAATGTTTTAATTTGGAAGCAATCGGTGATTAGCGCCAAATGATTTTGTCATTTTCTTTTCCTTATTTCTTTTTTTAAATCACAGCCACGTGCATTCACTGAGGTTTGGTGGAAATTTGGGGAGAAGGAGTTTACTCGTAGGCTCCCAGAACTCTCTTACCTTATTAGGAATGAAAGCTCCCAACAGAGAAAAAAGAATATTAACGAATCCAATGGTCAGAGACCACTTTCTACTTTCTCCCAGCCACCCACATCACAAAGCATGAAACCGAATTTGGACCTGTTTTAAATTATTGTTTTAGAAGTTTCTTGGTTAAGCAGAGAAAGCTACTTTTGCGATGCTCTCGGAAAACAAAACGTGTGCTCAGCTGTTGCAGCGTAGAGGTAAGTAAACAACTCACTTCTTATTCGGGAATATTTTGAATTGAACTATTCTTAGAAGCTTTGGGACTGGTTGCCCCTCCCCCAACATGCACACCCACACCCACATCCACACACACACACACACACACACAAAAGAAAAAAAAGAAAGAAACGAAGAACAACAACAACAAATTGTGCAGAGAAATGGGGACAATATAGCACTGGATTTTTTTTTTCTTTTATTAGGCAACCACCTGTTCTCAAATATTTGAAAGGTAGGACCACACATTCAAATCATATGGGCACTCTTGATCAGAATTAAATGTCTTCAAGTGGTTTATGTGTACAATAGAATACTAGTGGGCAGTGAGAAAGAATGAAATCCTGCCATCTGCAGCAACGTGGATGGAACTGGAGGGTATTATGCTAAGTGAAATAAGTCAGTCAGAGAAAGACAGCATGTTTTCACTCATATGTGGAACTTGAGAAACTTAACAGAAGGGGAGGGGAAGGGGAAAAATAGTTACAAACAGAGAGGGAGGGAGGCAAACCATAAGAGACTTTTAAATACAGAGAACACACTGAGGGTTGATGGGGGTGCGTTGGGGGGAGAGGAAAATGGATGATGGGCATTGAGGAGGGCACTTGTTGGGATGAGCGCTGGGTGTCGTATGTAAGTGATGTATCACAGGAATCTACCCCCCAAACCAAGTACACACTGTATGTTAGCCAATTTGACGATAAATTATATGGACAAATATTTTTAAAACCTGCGCCAAAACAAATCTGTTGTATTTAATCATGCAGACCTCAAACTGGCCTGTCGATAGGGACCAAGCCGGCAAAAGAATTGAGTGAAGGGAGCTCGAAACAAGAAAGTTCCTGCATTCCTTTTAGTTAAATCATCCCTGACTTTTGCTACCATGGGGTCCAGGATTCCTACTCCCAGATATACAACTGAAGAAAATGAAATCACTAACTTGAAGATTAGTGCACTCCCATGTACATTGTAGCATTATTCATGATAACAAAGACTTGGGAACAACCTAAGTATCTGTCAATGGATAAATGGATAAAGAAGATATATATGTATGTGTGTGTGTGTGTGTGTGTGTACATATGTATATATATATATATACACATACATATATATATGTATATGTATAAAAAATATGTATAAAAAAATAATTAGGTGTTGGCATTGGTTCATTAATTGTGACAAATGTGCCATCCTACTCTAAGATATTAATAAGAAGGTAACTGAGTTTGAAGTGTATGGAAACCCTTATATACACATATATATACACGTATATACACATATATACACACACACACCCCAAAATATTATTCAGCCACAAAATGAAAGGAAATCCTGTAGATAGAGCATATAGAGCATTATGCCAAGTGAAGTAAGTCAGGAAGAGAAAGACAAATACTGTATGATCTTACTTATATGTGGAATCTAAAAAGTGGAACTCATAGTAACAGAAAACAATATGGCGGTTTCCAGGGGCTGGGAGGTATGGGAAAACAGGGTACAAACTGCCAGTTGGAAGATGAATAAGCTCTGGGGTCTGACGTACGATGACAAGTGCTCTAGCAAGACTGTATTATACACTTGAAAGTTGTTAAGAGAGTAGATCTTCACGTTTTCACCGCACACAAAAATGGTAACTCGGTGAAGTGATGAAAGCTTTAGCTGTTAATGAAGTTTATTGCGGTCGTCATTTCACATGTATACATGCATCAAATCATCACATTGTGCACCTTAAACCTACACAATGTTGTGTGCCAACTGTATTTCCATAAACCTACCCCAAATGTCTTGGTTGACTTCTGAGCGAATTCTAAAAATATGCGTCTGTACCCAAAGACAATAATGCAAGTATAACAATAAACAGAATTTGGCCCTCGGGTTCAGTGAGGGTAGGCAGCAGACAGGAGACTGTCTCAGCTGTTGCTCCATCGCAAACCATTCCCACACGTAGTGACTTAAAACAACAACCATTCATTTAACTTAGGATTCTGTGGGTCAGCCATCTGGACTGGTCTCAGCTGGACGGTTCTGCGTTTGGCTGAGCCTCCCCTCGGGTCTGCAGCCGGTTAGTTGGCTGGCTGCGTGTGATATTGAGAAGATGACTCAGGAGTGGGAGACATCCAAGACTGGATGGGAGTCTTGGTGCTGCTGTTCATTATTTGTGTGAACTGCGGGGACGCTCTTGTCCTTGCCCGTAAAAAGGAGATGAAATTGTCATCCACACAGTTTTGTTACTAAAATTGAAGGTGAAGTTGCTTTAGAAATTATAACAATATACTTCAGTTATTTTTGTCAAAGTATTCGAGCAAAGATTGACATAAATGAAGAGAGAAGTAGATAATTCAACAATAATGGGGAGGCATCAATATTCCACTATGAAAATGGATAGAACAACTAGACAGAGGAGCAGGGATAGAAGGCTTGAATGACAACATAAACCACTTAGACCTAACAGACATCCACAGAGTACATCACTCAACAACAGCAGAATATAGATTCTTGTCATGTACACATGGAATGTTCCCCAGAATAGAGGACATGTTTGGGTCTGCCCCAAATCCCGATAAATTTAAAAAGAATTGAAATCATACAAAGTATGATTATGTGATCACAACTGTATGCAATTAGAAATTAATATCATGGAAGTCTGGAAAAACCACAAGTATATACAAATTAAGACATACTCCCAAATAACCAGTGGTCAAAGAAGAAACCACATGGGAAATTAGAAAACGGTTAGAGATTGGGCACCTGGGGGGCTCAGTCAGTTCAGCAGCCGACTTCGGTTCAGGTCATGATCTCACGGTTTGTGGGTTTGAGCCCCATGTTGGGATCTGTGCTGACAACTCAGAGCCTGGAGCCTGCTTCAGATTCTGTGTCCCCCGCCCCCCCACCGTCCCTTCCCTGCTCACTTTCCGTCTCTCCCTCTCCTTCAAAAATAAATGAACATTTAAAAAAATTTAAAAAAAAAGAAAATTCTTGGAGATCAGTGAAAATGAAGACACAGCATATCAAAACTAGTGAGATGCAGTTAAATTACTTCTTAGAGGGAAGTCTATAGCTATAAATGCTTATTCTATGGAAAAAGAAAAGTTTCTCCTTCTATATCCCAAATGAGTTACTTAACCTCCCACTTTTAAGATGCTGGGCCCACTGGAACAACCTATGCCCAAAAGGAAGCAGAAAGAAGAAAAGACTAAGAAATAGAATTGTTGCAATCACTCTACAAAGCTGAATTTTATGCCATGTGAATTCTATTCCAACAACAGTGAGTCTCCACTGAGGTACATTCTATAATATATGACCAGTAATCCCCCAAACTGTCAAGGTCACCTATCACAAGAAAATCCTGAGACACTGTCACAAAAAGGACGAGCCTAAGGCAATATGAATACTACATGGTGGGTGGTAATCTGGGCAGTATCTTGGAACTGGAAAAAAAAAAAAAAAGGACTTTGGGGAAAACTTGAGGAAAAGGACTTTGGGGAAAACTTGAGAAGTCTGCATTAAGTATGGACTTTGGTTAATAATTAGGTGTTGGTGGGGCGCCTGGGTGGCTTAGTCAGTTGAGCATCTGACTTCGGCTCAGGTCACGATCTCACAGTCCGTGAGTTCAAGCCCCGTGTCGGGCTCTGGGCAGATGGCTCAGAGCCTGGAGCCTGCTTCTGATTCTGTGTCTCCCTCTCTGTCTGCCCCTCCCCTGTTCATGCTCTGTCTCTGTCTCTGTCTCAAAAATAAATAAATTTTTAAAAAATAATTAAAAAAAAATAATTAGGTGTTGGCATTGGTTCATTAATTGTGACAAATATGCCATCCTACTCTAAGATATTAATAAGAAGGTAACTGAGTTTGAAGTATATGGAAACCCTTTGTACTATCTTCAAAATAATTTTGCGAATCTAAGTCATTCACCAAGAAGAAAAAGGAAAGACCGGAACACAGGAGTTGGTGGAACCAAGGGAGAGGGGTATAAGTGGGGTGAAGAATAATCCAGAAAGATTTGAAGACCTGATACTGGTGTTTTCCAAACTTGGCACTCATCGTGAGTACGACATAGCAGAAGTAGCACAAATTTTGAAGTGATAAAGATATGTATTTGAATGTCAACTCTGTTACTCACTTGAAGTTTTCAACTTTATCGAGCCTTTGTTTTCTGACTTACAAAGTGGGAATAATGGCATGTGGTCCAAAGCGTTAGGCCGAAGATTATGCGAAATGCTCTGAGCAAGGTTTCTGACTTAATATTCAGATCACAATAGCTGTGCAATAACAAGACTTAAAAAATCTGTTATAAAAGTTCTAAAAATTAGTATTTTCGCAAAGACACTCGAGGTTTGTCTCACAGATTTCTTATGACGAATTTAGGGTTTCAGATGTAGGGCCCATCTGTCGGAAGGTAAAATGGAGTCCAGTATCATTGAATCTGCTTGACTTCAAAATGTATAAGCCCAAAATATCGGTAGCCAACAGGCGTGACGTTGGACATGAAAGTCTGAATGGTTCATTGTCTTCTCGGATCACTAACATGCCAAGTGCCTAAATGAAATTTGAAAATCTGTTTTAATTTTGGTGCTTCACTTTCATCCCAGCCTGGCAGATGTCTCTAGCCATCCCCATTATGTCTATCAGCTATGGGTTTATGGCGTTCCATTCACCTCAGCGTCTTGTTCCAAGTCCTGCTCATTTCCTGCCTGCGTGCCCAGCCAGAGGTGGACAGGACGCCTGTTTGCTCCACCGGAAATGGCATGGGTTAATTTCCCCATCCTGACCTTAATGTCTGCCTCCTTCACGCATTAAAGAAATTGCACTCATCGGATGTGCTGGTCAATCTTTTCAGATGCAGTCTAGCCTGGATGGAAGCCTCCCCAGTTTCTCCTGGTCTGTTTCCAGACTTGCTCAGAACACGTTGTCTGCAGCCCCAAATCTCTTAATTACCTGTGCCCCCACCAGCATTTATTATTATTCTTGCAAATCGTCATCACCTGTTTAGCATCCAGGCCTGCACATTTGTGTGGAAAAAGCGCCAAGAGGATGCCTTACCATTGTGGGGCTGTAATTATCCGCGGCGCACAATGATGACTTTGGACCCTGCTGTTTTGGTGCGGTAATTAACAGGTGCAAGCTTTGACTGCAACATTTTCCCCAGCAGTTCCTGGAGAAAACACTGGCATCTGAGTAAATAGATTAAACATTGAAACAAAGACTCTTTCTTCCACAGCTGCCTCCGATGTGGCTTTCTCTCTCAACATTCTGGATTATTCACCAGTCCCCAAATGTGTCCTGCACACCAATCCATTATAAGAATTCTCGTCACGATTATGCCTCACTTACTGTTTGAAACACCGTACCCATTCTCTTCCAGAGGGGCCGAGAGTTACAAGAAAGTTAAATACCTGTGGGGCATACTTTGATCGAAGGAATAAGGACTAGGGGAAGAACCTAACAGATAAATTCTTGTCTCGTCTTCTCTCCATCGGACTGCATCAACTCTGATTTTCTGCCAGCCAAGAGGCAGACTGTGTGGCCAAGGAGGGACAGCTGGGGAGTGATGGGCTGAGGGCGTCCAAGAAAGCGTGGTGGATGTGGCAACGTATCATTTTGCACTTACTTCCCTTTGCTTAGCTCGTTTCTTCCTCTTTTTTTAACTGAAGCGTAGTTGACGCACAATGTTTTATTAGTGATTGCATAGTGATTTGACAATTGTATACATTATTTAATGCTAACCACGACAAGTACGGTTGCCGTCCAATGTCATTACAATATTATTGAACATATCCCCGTGCTCTATGTTTCATCCCCAGGACTCGTTTATTTTATAGCTTGAAGGGCGTACCTTTTAATCGTCACCTATTCTGCTCATCCCCTCACCCTTCCCCGCTGGCAATGAGCAGTTTGTTCTCTGTATTTATGACACTGTTTTCTGTTTTGTGTACGCTTGTTCATTTGTTTTGTTTTCTAGAATGCACAGATAAATGGAATCATATGGTATTTGTCCTTCTTTGTCCTTTTTCACTTAGCGTAATGCCCTCTGGTTCCACTCATGTTGCTCTGAGGGGCAAGATTTTGTTCTTTTTTATGGCTGAATAATGTTCCATTACATAATTATATATATCGCATATATACCACACCTTCTTTATCCATTCATCTATCAACGGACACTAAGGTTGCTTTCCTATCTTGCCTATTGTAAATGATGCTGCAATAGACATAGAGATGCATATATCTTTTTGAATTAGTGCTTTCATTTTTTTGTATAAATACCCAGTAGTAGGACTACTGGATCATATGGTATTTATATTTTTAATTGTTTGAGGAACCTGCATATTGTTTTTCACAGTAGCACCATTTATATTCCCACCAACAGTGCACGAGGGCTCCTTTTCCTCCACGTCCATGCGAATACTTTCTATTTCTTGTCTTTTTGATACTAGTCTGAGCCTTTCTGACTAGTATGAGATGATAACCTCATTGTGGTTTTAATTTGCATTTCTCTGATGATGAGCGATATTGAGCATCTTTTCACGTGTCTGTTGGCCATGGACAAAGGTCTAGTCAGTTCCTCTGCCCTTTTTTAAATTGGGTTATTTGGTTTCTTGGTGTTGCGTTGTATGAGTTCTTTATACATTTTGGATATTAACCCTTGATCAGATTGTCCCGTTTCTTATTTGCCCCATTTTTGCTGCTCTGGGATTGTACTTCCCAATAAGGCAGTAGCACTAAATTCTCACCTCAGGCTCTATTTTCCAGAGAACCCAAGTTAAGACATTTCTCAAACTCACCTTAAAAGTCACCTAGCATGTGATACTTTCTTCTTTTTTTAATGCTTATTTATTTTTGATTTTTAATATTAAATATAATTTACTGTCACATTGGTTTCCATACAGTACCCGGTGCTCACCCCAACAGGTGCCCTTCTCAGTGCCCATCATCCACTTTGCCCTCTCCCCCATTCCCCATCAACCCTCAGTTTGTTCTCAGTATTTAAGAGTCTCTTATGGTTTGCCTCCTTCCCTCTCTGTAACTTTTTTTCCCCCTTCCCCTCCCCCATGGTCTTCGATTAAGGATCCACAAAAGAGTGAAAACATATTTTTGAGAGACAGGGAGAGAGAGAGAGGAAGAGAGGAAGAGAGATCATGAGTGAGGGAGGGACAGAGAGAGACAGAGACACAGAATCTGAAGCAGGCTCCAGGCTCTGAGCTGTCAGCACAGAGCCCGACGTGGGACTCAAACTCAGGCACCGTGAGATCATGGCCTGAGCCAAAGTCAGATGCTTAACCAACTGAACCACCCAGGCACCCTTGTGATACCTTCTTTAAATATACATTCCCCTATCTTGCTTTTATAGTCATCCAGTGCTACCTACAAAAATAAAAATTAATCATATTGAGATTCAAAAGTATCCTATACGCAGGACGCTGGGCTAAAAATGAATGTGAACAAAACTTTGCTTTCAAGCATTAGATACTATGTCTGCTGGACTCTCAATGTCCTGAAAGGGAAGTATCCGAGAAGGAAGAGCCAAGCTTCCCGAACAAGGAGGCAAAACTCCTGAGCTGTTTTTCAGAGTCTTTCAGTTAGTATTTCATTCAGTGAATCAAACCCTACTCTGCTCATGCTTTGTGCGAGGCCAGCAAAACATAGCCTTGCTCACTGCTCCCTGTGAAATCACAGGCTGGTATGAAAACCAAAGACATGAACAGGCCCTCGCAATGCACAGGGATAAGTGCGTTGCTGGGGATATATTCTTAGAGCAATGGCAGTATTTATGAGGGGCACCTAATTCAGGCAGTGGAGATGGGTGCCATGAAAGCATTCTCCAAGGAAGTAAGATCTAAGTTGAGGCATGAAAGAGGAATGTAAGTTACGTAGTTGATCAGAGAGGGTATGAGAAGGAAATAAACATTCCTGGCAGAGGAAATCACATTTGCAAAGGCACGGAGTAAGATGGAGGGCACTGCCGTAGAGTTATGTACTTTCTTTTCACATGAATGGAGTATGTGTTCTGAAATAGAGAGACCTTGTGAGAAATGAAGCTGAGGAAATAATATGAATTCTTCTTTGGGCCCTTATTTCTTTACCCGTGACATAAGTAATTAAGACTCGGGTTGTGTTTCATGTGCCTTCTCAGTTTCACTAGCCATGACACAGGGGATCGTGAAGAGAGCTGTGACCCCAGATGTCTGATAATAAACCTTAAGTTGGTTAAGGTATTCCAAAGGGTGATGACATACCCTCCATGACAACAACAAACAAAAGCTTCAAAGTATGAAAAGATGGGCTGGCATGTCACAATGGCACTTCTTGAAGCTAATAGGGGATATATATATCATCTAAGTCTCTGATAGAATCTGAATTGCCCATAGATTGAATTCTACACAGCCCAAGAACTGTCCTTTCATATACTATTGCAAAAAAAAAAAAAAATGAGTCAAGAAAACCAGAGTCCTTCAGACTGCACTGGGGCCATCATACGTGAGGCCCATATTGAGACCCTATGGGGCCATCAGAACTGGGACCCATAGTTTATGGAGGTGAAAGTTTCCATGCAGAGGCATAAGGGCACAAGCATTCCCTTTCCTTCTTGTGAAACATGCTTACTTTTCTCTCTCGTCCAAATGGCACTATGGTAGCATAACCCATGATGGTGCCTTCTGACTCAAATGTGCTCTGTGCTTAGATGAACAGGTGGGGCTAGGAAAGAGCCAGGGAAGGGAAGCATGGAATGGGAGTCTCATCAAGGGAAAAGGGAAAAGTCATCTCAGGGGAAGTACTACCTACATGTTCCAGCTGAGTTCACTAGAGCGGGCAGAATTGATGAGGAGCTGGTTAGACATAATGATTATGATTTCCTCTGGTGCTACCCATAACCCACAGGAACTAAGTATGGCAGTGCCTACAACTGACTGGTCACCACTGGAGTTCGACCCATTGTTCTTAAGGGACGGTACTCATCCTGTACATTACCCCAAGAATTATTTGGAATTGTTTGGAATTATTATTATTATTCCCAAGAATTCTTTGGAAACTCTCTGGGAGAAATTAAACTTCTCTTGAAGCTGAGAGCACCTAGATACGGTGCTTAATGTAATTGGAACTCGATGTTATTTGGTCCTCCCAGATTCTCTCCAGGGGCAAGGGACAAATAATTCAACAGAGAAGTTGTAAGGGGGCTGAAGGAAGAAGGCATGCAGCTTCTCTCTTCTTACATTCTGCCAAGTCTAACTTTTCCTTAAACAACATAAGTGTTGATATTATTTTTATTATTAATCCAGCCATGAGATAAATTTGGGTGAGTGCCTGTGGTCTCATGTTAGAACAGAGATAGGAAATTTATTAAAATCAGAGTATTGAGTGTGGGACCCAAAGCCAGTCAATCTACAGTGAAAAGTCAATGGGTTTGAATGATCCTTTCTTCTTTAAGGCCTTGACTGTCACCTCCTTTTCCAGATCAGGGCCAACTGGCCACTCCCTCTTTGTCATCTCTATATCATCGCATCTGTATGTGAATCTGTTTCCTTATTTAACTGTGAGCTTCTCAAGGTCGGGGATCCAAACTTGTCAATAACAACCGTTTCAAGAAAAAACGAGGGAGGGAGGCAGAGAGAGGGAGAGACAGAGAGATGTTGTTCTTCCCCTTTACAGCTCAGGAAGCTGAGACTCAGAATAAAGACTTGTTTTATGTTATCTGTCATCCTGCAGCCATAAAACACGAAACTAAGGCTTAGGGAGTTTTAAGTCAGTTGTTCCAAGAGCTCTGGGTCAAAATACAAATCTAGAGCCTCTTACGACAAGTCCCATGCCCTTTCAATGTAGGGGATGCCACGTCCCATGGGTTAAGAGCTTGGCAATGCAACCAGATGGACTGGGTCCAAATCTTGCCTTGACCATTCACTACTGGTATGACATGGCGTATCTGTAGGCTTCTCTGGTCTGTGGCTTCCCCACCTGAAATTAGAGAAAATAACTGTAACTGTCTCATGAGATTCTGTGTGATTGAAATGAGATAATCCGTTGAAAATGTTTAAGATGGCGCCCAGCACATTATGGCAGTCCAATATTGGCAGCTTTTACCGTGATTGTTTCCTGTTGTGCCATTGGTGAATAGCGCTACATTGTGCAGGTAGCTGTGATTGATTGCCCGTGAGAGAAGCCATACCCACCACTCCCACAGGACTGCGATGGGGGGGTCAGGACTTTGCGGCTTTGACTTTAGTCCAAAGTCAATATTTTTGGCTCTCTATCAATCCTCCCTTATTCATTGCTTCTTCTGGTGTTTGCTACTGTCAAAGAGTAAAGAGAAGATGTTTTGATATCCTTAGAGTACTTGACCTTCAACTATTAACCCTAATGAATGTTGACATCTCTGTCCATTGAGTCTCTCTGCTTTACTCCTGCCTTGTTCTAAGACTGAGCTAGAGAATCAAATTACACTCACGGATACCTATGATTTTGAGAGTAGGAGTAGAGACAATGTCTACAATTTATCTCACGCATGCAAGTGCTGGGTGCTTGAAACCTAATATCCGTGCGGTTAATTGATCCATTTTATTGTCAGGACTGTAAATATTAATGTATCTGCTTTGTTTTCCAATCAGGCCCTTGGACCTCCACTTGCCTTTGTTAGCAGAAATTCCGGTATTTACAAACTGACAGTCCTCCAGGCCTGAAATTTTCCAATTATTCTGGGAGCTTTCTCAGTCTCAAATGTTCCAAACAAAAGGCAGGGAGAAAAACAGAAAGTGGTACAGGTCTACTAACAACGGCTTTGGTTGTGGCCACATGGGTCCTGCTTTGTCTGGGCTGCTGCTGTACTGATGCCTGAGTTCATCTCATTCCCTCTGATTCTCACAGTGGAGTATCACATCTGAGCCACATTGTGGGTCCTTTTTGTTCTCGCCTGGACATTTAGTAATTATCCCAAAGCACGATGCTGAGCCAGGGTGCAGGAGGGCCTCCAGCCCATCCTACGTGATGTGAAACTCCAACACCTTGGTGTTGAGCGTGTATGAGTGGTTCAGATATGCTGCCCTGACTCCTCCGTGGGGGCGTGGAGTTCTTTCCTTCAGATAGGCCACTTGTGGACAATTATAATTCCACAGAGAAATGCTCATCATGCTGATTTTTCAAAGGGAAAAGAGATAGGTTCTCAATTTCCTCTTCTCTGGGGTATCTTAAAATCCCTAGTCCCCATAATTACCCCAGGGAATGGCTGAGACTATGAAAGTGCTTTCGGGAAGGCACAGATTTTATCAAGCACAAATAATTCATTTATATCCTTTCCCCAGGGTCATGGACATAGCTTCACCTTATATTTGTTTTAAAAAGAAATGTAATAGCTGAAGACCCAAGCTCGTTTTTCCTTCTAGGCCAGGAAGCGATTTGGAGCTTCTCCCCCTAATACCTTGTGAGTAATTGTCTCCTAAGCATCCCTTCTTGAAAGTTATTATCTTCATTTTATACATGATGAAATAAATTCAGAGAGGTCACCTCCCTCCGGGCCATACTGCTGGTAAGCAATACTTGTCTTGGAGCCTAAGGGCAGCCACAATGGTATGTCCCTTCAGAGTAGAACACTAGAGCTTAGAGGACATTATTCCACCCCCCCCCCCCATTTCCTTCTCTCTTTCTTTCTGCGACACGCATGCACACACACACACCCTTCAAATAACAACTTTGAGAACCGGCTCCTGCCAAGAGGTCTAAGCTTGATACTTCTCTGTGCCTCTCATAGGTAAAAATCCAGGCCTTTCTGAGATCTGGGGGAAATCCATCCAGGGCTCATGACTCCGCGCCGCCCCCTTCCCCCCCCCCCCCGCCCCCACCCCCCCCCAATCCACTAGTTACTAGCTTCTGCAAGTTATAGGGAAAGCTGCAGAATCCAGCCCTATCCATCCTCAAGGGGATTTTGCTATTAATTTCCCAAAAGGCTTCAAATCTCCAGCCATGACTCTCCACCCACAGGCCCGCTGAAAAAACCGGATGGATAAAGGCTGGTGCCGATATACCTTCATTCTTTTCAAGGGAGGCTAGGAAGATAATTGGATTGACCTCTGAACACAAATCCCATCTCCCACTGGAAGGCAGGGTCGTGTCCCCTTTCAGAGTACCTGTTGCCGAGAGAGCAGTGCAAGTGTCTGCTATGAATCATAACTCTTTGACCAATCCTCCTTGAAAGCTTGTCGCTCCCCTGCCCTTTCACTTGATGGATGTGCCTGGCTCTCCGTGCTATAAATGTTGAATAGGTTCTAATTGATTATCTAAGGCCAAGAGCTTTCATAAATGAGAATCACGAGGTGTATTTCTTGAGTGAGCTCTAATTTTCCAGTGCAGTCAAAAACAGAATCCAGGGGATAATGAATATTCAACAATATTTTTAAGGTAACAATTTAAATGGGAATATTGTTAACAGCAATGGCATTATTATTTAGAGCATGTCTGCCCTATAGTATGATTTTTTTTAACCAGTGTATATAATCTTCTCAATAGCCCTTCATAATAGTTACTATTAGCCCCACGTTACAGCTGACAAAACTGAATTTCACAGAAGTCATTACGTGCCAAGGCCACAGAGAAGCACAGCTAAGGTTCAAACCAGGTTTGAATTAACGAATCTTATGGTCTTTTCCTAAACATATATTCTCCTTGTCAACACTTAGTTGTTTGGGGGTTGTTTTTTTTTTTCTTCACCATTTTTGTTATCTCTGACATCCCACTAGTTCATTCCTGTAGCTTCAAAACCCACTGTGTTATGTAACCTACCACTTCTACTCAATTCAACAGGTATTTTTCACGAATCTTCTACCTGAAGAAAAACAGTGTCGAATCTTGTGAGCATAAAAAAATGATGGTAGACAACATCTTGTCTCTGAAGTAAATTTTTGTCTCACCTGGTCTTATTTTCTAAATATTTCATCTATGTTAGCTACAAATTAATCTCGTGTTTTTATGCTAGATGACATTCTTTCCTATTGCCTTAGGTAGGAATTTTTCTTCAAGTTAGGAACTGTTCTACCCAAAACTACCGTCTTCAACGACTGCTCATATAAACACTCTTAACATTATAATTGAATTAAAAAATAAGCACCTAATATGTGTGAGGCCGGCTCTAAGTGCTTTCATTGACTATATTTCCCTACATTTTCATTACTTACATTTTGATACACCAAGAAGAGTGTATTAGTTAGCAATTGCTACATAACAACCACCATGTGTTGAACTCATGATTCTTTAGGTTTACATATTTGGCTAGGCTGAACTGGACAGATCTTCTGGGCCAGTTTTGGCTAATCTTGGTTGGACTTACTCATGTCTTAGGGTACCTAGAGAATAGGCTGGAGCTGGCTAGTATAAAATGATGTGACAGCTAGTGTTCAAAGGTGGTCCCCAGTGAATTATGCCTTTGGTATTCATGTTCTCCTACAGTTGCTCTCAAATCTGGGCTGGTCCTATGACTAATTTTACAAATAGAATGCAGAGAAGGCGACACTGCTGATTTGAAGTCTAAGCCTTACGAAAGCTTGACAGTTTCCACTTTGACCCTTTTGAAAGCCCTGGGCTGCCATGTAAAGACTCCAGTGGTCATGCTGGAAAGATTGCATGGGGATACAACAGAAAGGTAACATGGAGAGGCCTTGAGTTGAGAAAGAGTGAGGCAGGGGAGAGAGAAGGAGAGAGGAGAAGAAGAAGAAGAGGAAGAGGAAGAAGAAGAAGAAGGAGAAGGAGAAGGAAAAGAAGGAGGAGGAGAAGGACGGGAGGGAGGAGGAGGAGGGGGGAGGAAGAGGGAGACAATGGGGAGGAAAAGAGGAAGAAGGAAGAAGAGAAAAGGAAGGAAGGAAGGAAGGAAGGAAGGAAGGAAGGAAGGAAGGAAAGAAGGCAGGAGGGAGGGAGGGAGGGAGGAGAGGGAGAGGAGGGGAAAGGAGGGATACCATTTGCCCCGTCATCTCAGGCTTCCCTTCTGAGGCACCTGACATCCAGACATATAAGTGAGTCATTTAGGATGTTTTCCATTTCAGCAGAGCTCCCAAATAACTACAAGTTCCAGACAGCATCAAGTGAAACAGAAGAAAACCCAGCTGAACCCAATCAGCACGCAGCTATGTGAGAGATAATTAATTTTTTAAAAATTGGTAGAAATCTACAGTTCCTCTTGAGGCTTGGGTTCAGAATTAGCATGGAGTATCTTTCTCTGCGTTCTATCGACCGGAGCCAGTCATAAGGCCACCCTGGATCCAAAGGCAGAAAGGTAAAAAAAAAATCATAATAATACAAGGAATGATGGAAGATTTCAGTCATTGTTGCAATCCACCACACAAGACCGTGATTGTTACAACCATCTTTACTGATGATGAAATCAAGGGTGAGAGGAGGTTAATTGACTTGCCCAAGGTCCCACAGCACGCGTACGACAGAGTTGGGATTCTGATCTCGATGCGTCTTCTCCTGAATTGACATTCTGTCTCTTCCACCAACCGTGCTGTAACTTTGCTCTAGTGATTTTGTTTTTGTTGTTTGTATATTTTAGCTCTGGCAATCTTTCCCAAGTGAGTCTTCAAGTACATTCCATATATTTTGGTGACACTCCATAATTTAAAAATGAGAAGATTATGGTTACATGTCTGTGACTTCAAGGTTGGATGCTGAATGCATTAACCTTTAAGTCAGAACTGTCCAGGGAGCTATTAACTCCCCCTCTTGAGCAGCTGGGCTTGTCACTGAGCTGCTCGGATGGGTTAGTCATCGGCGTTCTTTATTAACTGCTAAACAATTGGTTCCAAATGAAAGTTTACAGAGTTACTGCTGAAACACTGCAAGGGCCCCTAGAGACTGGACACTTTTCTGAGGAGCTGATTCACTTCCTTTCCGCCTTTGTGTTCATTTTGGTGATGCGACTAGAATTTTCTCAGCTAATTAAAAAAAATAATAATCTGGGCCAATGTGGCCACGGGTAGAGTTGCTTGGTGACCGAAGGTCCTGTTTTCTCACTTATTTGAACTAGAAAAGTGCTGAGCACAACATCCTGCCCATGGTATGCAATAAAATGTGTTGAATCAATGAATAAACAAAACACGCATGCAAACTGCATCCAATTAAGGTTTTACTACAGAATGAAAGAAATTCTCAAGAGTGAGATTCTTAAAGTACCAGGTGTCCTATTTCCACGTATAGCAGGACTCCATGTTACAGATGAACTCTGTCAATTAAGGTCGTGTGTTCGCCCAAGCATACCATGATGAAATCTAATTCTCTCCAGTGATGACTGGAATTGGCCAATCTGAATACCTAGGCAAAGAGAGCTGACTCAGGTGAAGTCTTGCCAAGGACAAGCACAAATTTACGAGTCACTATTAAATTGGCACAGTTTTAATTCTCTCAGTTGAAGTGTGTGGGTGAAAACTGAGTTAATGAGCACATTGTCATTCTTGGTTCTGAAGAATTCACAGTGGTCAGGTATTGGATCCAGTATGAGGAGGGTGGTTAACATTTGCCAAAATGTTAGATGTTAGAACTGCTCCTTTAATAGAAACGATGATTTTTTCTCTGTATAATTATTCATAAGCCTTTCAGAAATTAATGTTCTAAAAAGAGACCCCTGTCTCAGTGAAATTCATTGAAATATTCCACGTAGCTTCTGCATACGTGAAACAGAGAACTGGATTTTGGCAAACAGGATTCTCCAACCCAAGGGATCCTGCCTTTTTAGGCAAAACGCTTTATACGGTAATTAAGGGCACCAAATTCACCTGGTGATTGCGTCCTCGATGAACATTTGGAGATTCCTCATCATAAATCAACAATGATGCATTTATTTATTTCTACTTTGCCTTGTTACTTAAAACACTTGAGTAGGTTATAAGATTATATAAAATACCAAAAGATGAAATGAAATTAAATAGGAGAGAGAAGAGAGTGAGAAGAGCGCAGATACGACGTAAAGCAGCAGTGAGGTTAACGGAAACTTGACTTCCATAAATGCCCCGTACAGGCTACTGCAAGAATGGGGCAGACCATGTACAAGGCTCTAGGACTTCTAGCAGCTGTATAAGAAAATAGTTCTGATTAAGTCCTTGTGGTCAAAACAGGGAAAGTACCCAGCAAGTGTAACTGACTTTGCCAGAAATGTGCAGTGAGACCTGAAGGACAGTATCTTCAGCCGCATCTCCGTAGTCGATGTAATAATGGACTTCATAAAACTGTATCACAGAACATCTTTCAATATGGGCCACGGCATTTGGCCCACTGGACTGAAATAGCCTATTCTCGCTATCGACTGCATCTGCGTAAAGAAAATGAAGACCCATGATGCTCTGGGGCGATGCTGGTCTTGTGTTTCAATCCTATTTATGCCTTTAACTAGTTGGATGGCTTCAGAAAAGACAATAGACTTATTAAAACCTAAAATTGGGCCTATGCCAGATAAATCTACTTTCTAGGCTGCTTTGAAAGTCAGAATGTAAGAACAGGTAAAGAAGCTACTACTTGTGGCAAAAATAAGAATTACTTAATTCTGTATCAGACAGAGTCATTTATTTTTTTTTCCTGAGGAAATTTCAAGATTTTCTTCCACTTCAGTGATTACTCAACCGAGAAATAAAAGGAATCTATTACCTCCTAGGATTTCTGTCCATTAAATGTAACTCAAGAAATATTTACTGTGCACCGCCGTTGGGGCAGGCACTGTGCCAAACACATCAGCGTATGTGGTCTAAACCTCCCCTCTCTTTCTCCTTCTTTGTCTCCATTTGAATTCTGAAGGTTGAATCCCTCTAATTAAACATGCCCCACCCAGAATAAAATTTATTCATATTTTTAGGCAAGTGGTTTTTCTCCCTAGGCATTCCATTCCTTTCTGGGACATTTTTATTAGTTAGAAAATTCTTCCAGGAGAGCTTTTCGTTCATCTGTGTTCTTCCTCCGCACAACCCCGTTTCCTCTGCAATACCATTTTCGACCCCTTTAGCGGGTCCTCTGATAACATTTGCTAGAAAGATGGAAACCCGAAAGATCCAGCACCAAGCTGGACAAAGAAAGGACACATCCCGACCCCTTCGGTTTCCCGATTTGGGGGATAATTTCCATATTATCCCCCACGGAGACCAGGCAGTGTTTCAATTCTTCATGAAGGTCAAGCACCATAGTGATTCACAGGTCATGCCTCTCTTTCCAGACCCCTCCTCCACTCCATGTTGGTCCAGGATATGGGCTGGACTTCCTTCCAACTCCTACTCCTTAGGACTAACGCCTTGTACTAAACTGTCTCATGTTTCCTATATTCTGGAGACTCGTGCTGAGTCGTGACCAGTAACTGAGTTCTACCTGTCTGTGACTAGGCCCCCAGGCGATGGCTAACTCAATGACAAAGATGCAGCCATCCTTCATTTCATTCGTTCGACACGTTTATTGAGTACTATTCATAGGCCAGGTACTTTTCCGGACTCTGAGGATGAAAGAAGAAATGTCATGGAGATTACACATCATAGGTATCCAGAGGATGGAGATTCTATCTATATCTATATCTATATCTATATCTATATCTATATCTATATCTATATCATCTATATCTATAGATATAGCAAGTGTAACTGACCTTGACAGAAATGTGCAGCGAGACCTGATGGACAGTATCTTCAGCCGCATCTCCGTAGTCGATGTAATAATGGATAGATAGATATTTTAGAAAACAGCTAATTATAATTCAGTGCCTTAAGTGGTATTCTCCAGGGTACTTTTGGGGGCAAAATAGCAAGTATAAATTCAGTCTTAGAGAAACAGGGGAGGCTTACTGGAAGAAACGACATCTGAGCTGAGCTTGAAGACACGAGGAGTTAGCTAGATGAAGAAAGTTCCAGCCAGAGGGAATAGCACGCACAGCCAAGGCATGAAACCAGGAAAGAGCTCAGCACATCCATAAGACTGGGAGAAGTTCAGTGTGGTGGAGGGTGAGGGGCAGCGTCCACCGATGAAGCTCTGAAGGCAAGCAGGAGTTAGTCCTTAATAAGCCAAGTGTGGTCTGTGGACCAGCAGCATGAGCATCCCCTTGGTGCAAGTCAGAAATGCAGAATTCCGGATCCCACTTTAGACCCCCTGAGTCAGAATCTGCATTGCAACAAGATCGTATCAAGGGATTCACTGAAAATCGAGAAGCTGAGTCTAGGTCTTATTCAGAAGCTTGATGTAGGTCCCAAGCCCCAAGCCATTTGGGGACGACACTGCAAATTTCTGAACAGAGTTACAGCATGCTCGCTGTTACGCTTAGAAAGATCTTCCTGCTTGTTGGGGGAAAATGGGCAGTGCCGAAGTGAAGGCCAGCAGTTGCCCGAGTCTCCCACAGTATGCCGCTTGCCCTCCCTGGATAGCTTGCTGCCAGCTGCTCTTTGGACCCTAGCTGAGCCTGCCGTTGTGTCCTCTCCCGTTGTGTCCAGAACCCTCGTGATCATTTGCTGAAATGGTCCCACTGGTCAGGAGGCTGGACACTAGTTCCTACATATTCTACCCAAAATGCTTTCTCAGGCAAAGACTTTTCTCTTCACGGCCATTCTTCCTGTCTCAGCTCCCTAGACCTTCGTGGAAATCTCCAGATGCAGCACTGTAGTTGAGAATCCACTGACCGGACTGTTGTTCAAATCCCAGGCAACAATTACTTACTGTATAAACTTGGACAGGTTATTTAACCTTTCTGAGTTCATTCTGATTAACTGTAGAAAGGTAGCCTTTCCCAGTTTCCTCGTTCCATAAAATGGAACTGATGACAATAATAATGACTTTGAATGTTTTTCTAAGAAAGGGCGATAATGGCTCAATACAGTTACTCAAATATGAAAGTCACATTATTATTTCTTCAGCCCATTCCTGCTGCAATGCATCTCACTGCTGGTGTCTATTTGTATTTCTTGGCCAGACATTCTTATCGTCCCGAAAGCAGCCCTGAGTTGGGGTGGGACAGGACCATAGGAGGCACAGCTTGCAAGAGAGGGAGAGCCGATATAATACGGCAAGCCTGAGCCACATGTGGATTATTGGTCAGTCTAATAACAACCTGAAAGGAGAGACAAAAGGGGTGTTAACCAGTTAAGAGGACAAACACCAGACACTCCAGGAAAAGACAGATTTAGGCAAGAGGTTAGGGGAGGAGGGGCTGGACAATATTCTCAGAGGTGTTGACAAGTAGTAGTCATTATTTTTTTAAAGGGAGAGGGGGTCCTTTCTTTTGGGATATGATGAGATAGTCTGTTAAAAGCGCGTGCTGGTTTGCAGACCCAGAGTGGTCTTCCAAGAGTCAAATTGGAACTGGCTTCTCCTACGTTCACAAACCTCAGGGGGTTCCATACTATTCCGTATAGAAGAGATAGAAGACTGACTTTGAGGGGCGTCTGGGTGGCTCAGGAGGTTAAGCGGCCGACTTCAGCTCAGGTCATGATCTCCCGGTTCGTGAGTTCGAGCCTTGCGTCGAGCTCTCTGCTGACAGCTCGGAGCCTGGAGCCTGCTTCGGATTCTGTGTCTCCCTCTCTCTCTCTGTTCCTCCCCTGCTCGCATTCTGTCTCTCTCTCAAAAATAAATAAAGATTTAAACAAAGTCCGACCTTGATCTAAGGTTTCCACATCTCTCTGATCTTATGTCTCACCACTGCTCACTACATACTCCAGTCTCTGGACTGATGGAAAGAATCACAAATTACTCAGTTTATCCTACCTTTCTGTCTGCTTCTACTTCTACTAGGAAATTCCTCTCCTGATGTCCAAGCATACTCCTGACAATCTCTTAATGTCAAATTCAAATATCAGCTTCCTTTGTGGAAGATTTATTCACTTCTGGAAGAAACAGCTGCTTCCTAATCTGTATCCTCTCAACAGCTCACATCTCGATTCTTCTAGAACAACTATTGCTATGTATGTATATACATATGTACCTCTCTCTATTCATACATAAATACGTCTGTATGTATGTATGCATGTATATTTAAATCCACTTTTCCCTCACAAGCAGAAGGATCTGCTACTCTCAGCCCTTACTCTATTCAAGGTGAAGTGTAGACTTATCGTTTCCAGGAACTGAGTCATGTGGGTGGGGGATGTAGATTAATTTACGTAAACAGACCTATGACAATATTTCTTGAAAAATATTTTTAAAAACTGCAAAAAACAAGAGAGATGAATACTCATGGAAGGAAGGAAGGAAGGAAGGAAGGAAGGAAGGAAGGAAGGAAGGAGAAAGGAAGAAGGGAAGAAGGAAGGAAGGAAGGAAGGAAGGAAGGAAGGAAGGAAGGAGGAAGGAAGAAGAGAAGAAGGAAGGAAGGAAGGAAGGAAGGAAGAAGGGAAGAAGGGAAGAAGGAAGGAAGGAAGAAGAGAAGGAAGAAGGAAGGAAGGAAGGAAGGAAGGAAGGAAGAAGGAAGGAAGAAAGAAAGAAAGAAAAAGAAAGAAAGAAAGAAAGAAAGAAAGAAAGAAAGAAAGAAAGAAAGAAAGAAAGAAAAGGAAAGAAAAAGAAAGAATTTATTCTATTGCATTATATCCAAAAAATAAGCTGCTTTCTGGATGGAATGGGGACTGGCAATTATGACTCTTGCCACAATAACTGAAAGGTAGCATCATCCTGTGCCTGTGTTCCTGCTTCCATTCCAACCTACGCTGTAGCTTAGAAGTGGGAGATAAGCCGGCAGCCCTCAGTGATGTTTAAGTAGAGAACATCTTCCTCCACTTTACCGACAGCTATTCAAGCAACGCTAGGCTGACAGGAGGATTCAGGTCAGTTGTGATAAATAATCCAACCATCTGGTATCTCAAGAACAGAGAAAGGGGTACTCTCCCCTCTATTTCAAATTGAGTCTTTATTCTAAACTCACCTCACTGGAGACAGAAGCAGAATTTCTGACTCAAGCCTCCTCTGTGGTTCCAAGCTTCCATTTGCCGCCATCTTGTTCAGCAGTGGCAGTGACAGGGGGTGTCTCAGGTGTATGCAGAATGGTGATAAAACCCTTTGCATAGTCTCCATCAGAACATCTTTCCATCCTCAAGAAATTTGAAATGTCCTTACAATGATACAATCCAAATATAAGCCATGAACTTTCTATACCTCAGGACAAGTCCCCTATTTCCCCTTGCAACAGGATTGCCTCATTTCTGAAGACTGTCCATCCCGTAGAGAATCTTAGCAGTCACTGCTGTTGGATTTGTTCCCACAGTGCATTTTCTAGAATATTGTGGTAGCCAATAAATTTGTTTATTCAAAGAATGAATAAGCCATTGTGGAATTTCACCAAAACATTCATTTAGCACTTTGATAGGTGCTGATGGTTCGAAGACAAAAAACAAAACAAAACCACCCAACAACAACAAAACAACAACAACAACAAAGTGACCTTAGGAGAAAATCTTTGAGATTAAGGACGGGGCAATGTGTTCATAGACGTTATACAAAAAGCATGGTGCGTTAAAGGAAAAACTGATAAATGGGACCTCATCAAAATTAAAACCTTTTTCTCTGTGAAAGCCCATGTGAGGACCATGAAAAGGCAAGGGATGGACTGGAATAAAATATACAAGCTATATACCCAACAGAGGACGAGTATCTGGAATATATACAGAAATCTTAAAACTGAATGTTAAAAGTCAAACAAGCTGATTAGAAAATTGACAAAAGACATGAACAGCCATTTCACCGAAGACATAGAGATAGCAAATCAGCCTATGAAAAGATGTTCACCGTAACTAGCCATTAGGGATATGGCTAATTTCCTACAGACAAGGGTCTAAAATACACAATCGACTTCAGGATAACACACATTTAATTTTGATAAAAATAGAAACTTTGCTACAATATGGCTCTATTTCTTTCCTCCCCCATTGTACTATTATTTTCATGCTTATAACACCTCTATGTTATAAACACCTTTCACATTTATAATACCGTGGCAATGTTTATATATCAGATAAGGCCAACAATTCAAATTCGGCAGGATAAGTATTGATCTAAATAATTCTGTGCTTTGGAAAGAAATTAAGAGTATTTTCTTCATTGCCATTATGTTTTCTTTTCTTTTTTTTTTTTTGTTTTTAGGAACTTGCTTGGATTTTAATTGCATAGTCTCTACCCCCCACATGTATGGCTACAGGTGTGTCTGCTCAGGTGTTTTTATCCTGGCTTTCTAGGATATTCTAGGGCTTGTCTTGTTTCTGCACAGCTTAGAGGTGACCTAGGGATTTGAGGAAAGTCTGCTATTCAAATAGCTTGGGCCCGTAAGGCTTCCAACTCTGTTGATCTATCTGTGTGTGAGTGGGGGAACACATTCCAATTTTATTTTATTTTTTTTGACTAATCCACAGTTACAAAGATATTTCTCCTATGTTTTCTTCTAGAATTTATATGGTTTTAGCTTTTACATCTCAAGCAGTGGATCTATTTTGAATTCGTTTTGGCATAAGATGTGAGGTAAGGGTCAAGGTTCAGTTTGATTTTGCAAATGGAGTTTTAGTCATCTTAGCACCATTTGTCATTTTTTTATTTATTTTTATTTTTATTTTAGAGAGAGTGTGTGAGCAGGGGAGAAGGGCAGAGAGAAAGAGACAGACAGAGAGAGAGAGGAAGAGGGAGAGAGAGAGAGAGAGAGAGTACTAAGTAGGTTCTACACTCAGTGCAGAGCCCCACATGGGGCTCAATCCCACAACCCTGGAATCATGACCTGAGCCAAAATCAAGAGTTAGACACTCAACCGACTGAGCCACCCAATGCCCCTCATCTTAACACCATTTTTAAATCAACTCTCTTCTCTCCAAAGAACTACCATGGAAAATTTGTCAACAATCAATTGACCAGATATGTGAGGGTCTACATCTGGAATCTCCTTGGTTCATTTACCTGTCTGTCTATCCCTAATGCTGTGAATTAAGGCTAATGATGCATTACTGAGATATATTTAATACCAGAAAAAGAGAACAGGATTCTACATTTTCTCGTAAGTCTCCACGATTGACTGAAGTACACACCTGGCACTTGGTAAATATTTCAAACCACTGTTTCTTCGAGAACCATGCAGAGTAGTGTCTTCTCTATAACCATAGAACAAGAGGGACTATTATCTCCTTATAAACCTTCTGATATTCCTCATGGGTTTTATAGTGGAATGCTACTGGAAAGCATTGCAAAGGGGCGAAAAGCAAGCTTAAGGAAAATAAAAGAGAACAAGAGACTATCGAGAAATGGGCCATAAATATTTTTGGCACGTATAGCATTATGATAGGGCAACGTTTTCACCCTCCGTTGATTGTGTTCTCTCTCTCTCCGGTACCTCTATTTGGTCAAGACCTGATACACATAGAGATTGCTCAGCAAAAACTTACTAAATGAAATTTAACAAAGCATGACTAGTTGATGAAATGAATAATTTATTGTCCTGCTTATTTCATCCACATATTAGAAATGCTCCTTTTTCTGCTGGTACCAGCTAATTAAGTCCTGACATGTTTCTCCCCCAAAACAGTAGCGGCAATTTAGTTGGGTAGATTTTTTTTTTTTAATCCCAAATAGGAAATCATAGGCCGTAGCTCATTGTATGCTTAAAATGTGCTCTTTAAACAGGCTGCTGTTTGACAACTGGGATGTGAGAGGATGTCAAAACTAAGACGAGGATTAGAAATGGTGTGGGCCAACCCACTCGTTTCATTTAAGTTAGTGATAATGGAAATAATAGCTGTTGAGGTACTCTAATCACTTAGATGTGTAAAAATAATAAGGCAAGTGATAATACTTTATATTCATTCAGTACTTTGAGGCTTTAAAAGGAATTCGGCATCCACTATTTTATTGGATTTTAATGCCAATAACGTGAATTATGTTATTATCTCCATTTTGCTGGCAATCGTCACAGCTCACATTATTGGGTGTTTACAAGACACTCTCCATGTGACTCTACATCGGTCCCCTTGTTTAATTCTTACAGCAATTCTGGGAGTTAAGCACTGTTAACATCCTCATTTCTAACGATGAAGAAAATCAGACACAGAAATATCAACAGCTTATTGCGCACAATCGCCTCGGTAATAACCGGCAGAATTAGGATCTGAACTCATTCAGCGTGGCCTTGGAACCTGTATTCCTGGTGAACCTATGAAGAAAAGCACAGCCTTTCTTGGCTAAGGAGTGAGCTTCGTTCTCCTGGCGAGGAAGTAACTGGCCTTAGATTTTCAACCTCACTTGGCTGACTCTCAGGTACCTACCTCCACCTGTTCAGGAAGAGAATGAGCTCCCTGGGGGAATACAATGATTTGTCACCCTGTGTCCCTATACAAACATCTAGCAGTTTGAGTCAAGAAATCCATAGCCTAGTCTTTGATTCCTAAGTTGCTATGTCTTTTTCCTTAAGACATCCGTTTAATCTGTTTTGTCCCGCTAGGGCACACCCTGGAATCAATCGGTGTGTTTGGTAAACAGAGCAGGTATACCACTGAGTCTGTGTGTAGACCTTGGCCTTGACCTCTGACAGCACTGGGGAGCCATCGAATGACTTTCATCATGACAGTTTCATGGGGCATCTCTATTTCACTTCCTCTCCCTGCCATCCCTCCCTTGGCAAGGGAGGAGTATCACTTGGTTCTCAGAGAAAGGGAATCCGTGCTGCTCTGCCTGTCAAAGAAAACCTAGCTAAGGAAACATCCTGATGTTAAAATCTAGGTCATTCTTTTAAAGACTCTTACGTATCTACAATCAGAATGGCAATATGATTCTTCTTTCGAGGACAAGTCCAAAGAAAACAAAATAAAAACGAAAACTAGCCACATCTCTGTTCCCGAATTATTTGCTCTTCCTCGGACAAAAGTTATTTATGCCTTATACCCATCTTTGGGAAAAAAGAGCCTAGAACGGAACCTGGTGTGTATAAAGTCTCAATCAACTTTCAAGGCTGGATGGGAAAGGTGACTGGCATCCCACAGGCTGGGTACTCCACATACATTAGCTTATTTAATCCTTGCCTCGGTAGGCTGGATGCATTATCCTCATGGTACAGATGAAGAAACTCGGAGAGGTGATCTTCGTCAAAAGTTACAAGTCCTTAGTGTTAGAAGTGGAGAGGAAACAAAAGAAAAAGAAAATAAGAGGGAAAAGGGAAGGAGAAAGAAGGGGTAAAAGGAAGGGGAACTCGGCAGATTTGTACACGTTTGGTTTTCAGCGAACGACTACAAATAAATATGATTTGCTATAGTGCTTGTCCTAAACGATTACAAAGACATCGGTTATAGTCCTTCAACCGTCAGAGTAAAGCCAATATTAAGGGAAGATGGCTTCCTTTTGGCTCCCACCATAATTTCACCTCCATGATACTAAACTGGAAAGATCTGGTCCCAATAATAACGTTCGAAATCATTTACACACACATGTACAACCCACACGGACACACAGACAGACAGACACAGGAAAATTAACAAACCTGAGTTCACCTCTCTGAGCAAACAGTCCACACCATCTGGAAGCATCCTTAAACTCAGGGTATACAAGTGGCTTTGCTGGTAAAAGCACCAGTTTTGAGGTTGCAGGTATCTGAGTCCTTGGCACGTTCCCTCGTTTGTTCGATATTTGTTATTCAATACCATGTGGCAGGCACAAGAAATCACAGAAATGACCAAAATATTTACAGTTCCTGACCTCAAGAAAGCACGGACAAGTAGCGGGTCAATTAAATCTGCAATTGTCCTAAAGCCAGTGAACGCTGTGATGGCGAATTTTGAGTAGGACAGACATACTCAAGGAAATGCGAATTGAAATGAGGTCAGATGCGTAATGGAAAAAAGCCCAATTTGGATAGGAAAATGGAAAAAATTAAATCTTGGGCCCACCAGGGGGATTAAATCTGCAAACTCAGTTTCTGTATTTGTAAACTTGGGGTTACACAGGCGATCTCAGAAGGTCATTGTTACAATTAAATGCAAAGATACGGGTTGCTGGTCATCGACCTGACTCAGGGTGCAAACTCACCCGTTGTTGTCACTGCAGTGGAGTGAAATGGAGAGGTGAGTCCATTCTATCAGCTGCGCTCACGCTCTGCTGTAGCTAAACCCTGAATTACTGTCCCCATTAACGCATAGCTTTGTAAAATTAGCAAAATTCAGGGACTGACAAGCCATAGCAAGGGCCATTGTGCGGAAAACTTGGAACAATAACAGCTAGGCATCCGTAATAAGCGTGTGTACCCCAGCACCTAGAATCTTGGCCTGACACAGAGGAGATACGTAATAAATGTTTGTTGCCTAAATAAATCAACTTTCATTATTATTATTATTTTTTATCAAGAGCCCAGATCTGTGTTAGTTTCAAATTTTTAATGCAGGGATGCCTGGGTGGCTCAGTCAGTTAAGCGTCCGACTTTGGCTCAGGTCATGATCTCAAGCCCCACATCGGGTTCTGTGCTGACAGCTCAGAGCTTGGAGCCTATTTCAGATTCTGTGTCTCTTTCTCTCTCTGCCCCCCCCCCCCCCACCCCACTCGTGCTCTGTCTCCCTCTGTCTCAAAACTAAATAAACATTAAAAAAATAAAAAATAAAAATGTTAATGCTCATCAGTTTTTGCTCATATGCGCATACAATGCCCACAACAGTTTTTGCCCCATCAGTCAGGGGGGAACAAAATGCAAAAACTACGTTTTCTCTGGACCTGCAAATTTTTAAAATCATCTAGATAAGTGAATATAATTATTTCCATAATTGATTGAATTTTCAAAAGTAAGAATTAACATTTGTACAGAAAAGCTAAGCATTGGAAAATGTTTTTATTTTTCCTGCAATTTATTTTTCTTTTAATCCTTTTTTTTTTTTTTTGGTTTTTTATTGGGTTTGCTGTGCTGAGCCCACCATGATGATTAAATTTTGACTCAAAGAACAGAATTAGTTCTACTATGGTGTCAAGCCTGAAGGAGAAGTCAATCTACCATATTGATGTTTATGGTTTCCATAGCTGGGATCGATAGTAATAAAAGTTTGTCCTCTGAATGCAAAATGCTAGCTCATTACGCTGTACCAGGGGAATGCCTGCGAAGTTTTGCTTCTTTCTTGGTGTTCTAAGGGATCGAACGGAAAATATTACACATGCCTATAAATATACACGCAAAATTAGCTATTTAACAATAGAAATCGATGTCACTCAGTTGGTTTTACTTAAAATACCTACACATTCCTCAGTCCTTATCTCCAAAGATGCCAGATCTTACAAGATGTATTTGTGGCATGGCGGGGGGTGGGGGGGATACTTTCTGTGTCCAGATTAGCGGAGGGTACCTTATATTTGGGCCAGGTATCTTGCTTTAACTAATTTATAATTTGAAGAAGCCATACACATCCATGCTTTAAATAGGCAAATAGTCCTAAAATGTCCCTGGTACCTACCTGTCAACCCCGGGTCATCTCCTTCAAGGTTGTAACTTCAAGAATTCTGGATTTTTTTTTTTGCCTAGCATTTGTCTCCATACCTCTAAATAATATGCTGACATTTGATGATTATTATATTTTTGGTTAGAAAATAGTTCTAGGCACTGAGAAATGACAGAGGCAAACTAAGCTTTTCTATAGCTTCCTATTTCCCCTCCCAGCAGCTATCTTAATCTTTCAGTAAATTAAAGACTAGAATTTACACGATAATGACGACACACATGTTCTTTGCTGAACTGCGTCACGCTGTATGGGTACATCTCTTGTCTTGACAAGGTTCCGTTTATCTGGGGAAATGATCATCACGTCTTCCACACACTTGTTAATATTTCCTACAGGCTAAATCATTAGCCCCCTCTTTCCCTGGAACAGTCTCTGAGCCATCATGACCATCTGCCTAATTCCGCTGCTCCTTCACCATCATCCTTCCATCCATTTCCCTACAGTATCACCAATGGACTTCCCTCTATTACTTGCCGACATTGGGTCTCCTAGAGCCGCAATCATATGCCTTCTTTCTTTGCTTAATTTGGTCTGCTGCTGGTTATTTTCCCTAATACTTTCATGAAGATAGGTTATAGCAGATGAATTTTGATGTGGTATCTTCGCACCTTTGAAATTTTCTTTTGCTCCTTTCACGTTTGCTTGATAGATTGAGTGCGTAGACACTTCTCCACTGAAATGATTTTTATTCAAAATACTGAAAACATTGCTATTCTGACTCCCAACTACCAGTGTTACTGTCAAGAAGATGACTGCTTTGGGAAATTTTCACCCTATATATATGACTTGTCTTTCTCTTTGGGAGATTTTAACATTTTATCTTTATCCTTGCTATGCTGAAATTCTTTAATAATATGCTTAGTGTGAGCCTGTTTTTTCTGGTTCAGCCCCAGACATATACTATATCAGAGACTTGGGTTTTCAATACTGGGAAACCATACTTCAGTTTTTGTTATTGTTAATTTCCTCCTTTCTCTTCTCTCTGTTCACTGTGTCTCAATCTCTTGCCTTTTTAAACTCCCATTCTTAAGATAGTATACCTTCTAGAATGATGCTCTGATATTCATGTACTCTGTATACCTCATCTCTTAGCTTATTTTCTGGGAGATTTTCTCAATATTATTTTCCAACGTTTTCATGCTATTTTAATTTCAGTCATTGGATTTTTATATTTTAAGTACTTTGAAAAATATTCTGTGTTGTTGTTGTTTTTTTTTTTTTCCAATAGCTCATTCTTATTTCACGAAGGCAACAGGATCTTTTAGCTTTCTCAGGATATTAATTCCGGATGGGGTTATTTTGTGTGTGTGTTGGGAAGAGTTTACTTTTTCCTAGCTTGTACATTATTTCAGTTTCTTCCAGTGTCCTTCTTTTGTCGTTGCTGTTTGATTCTTTTGGTCTTTCACATTTGTCAGAGGTTTTCCTTAAATATCTGGTTATCTGTCGTCTCACAATATAGAGAAGGGACTGAAATCTTCTGTCCGTAAGATGGGCCTGTCTACTGCTAGGCTCCACCGTGGAGTGATCCAGACCGAGGTGACTGAATGGACTCATCAGACACTTATTCTCTCCAGCTAAAGGTTGTCCAGCCACACCACTGGTCATCTCTCCAAAGTCTGCCCTCCCAACAGTGAATGTCCTAACGGTAGCCTCCTTTGCAATCTACCTAGGCAGGGACTAACCCAAATAATCCGGGGCTGGTTCCCTTTTGCTTCACAGTTTCTTCTTCAGGACATTTCTTTCACCTCACATTTTACTATGAGCAGCAAGGAGAAACCAGGAGGCACCTTCAACAATTTCAAAGCCACTTCAACATTTTTAAGTATTTGTTACCGAAGGATCCCTCTTCTTGGTTCCAGAACCACTGAGAACTGTCCCTCTTTATAATGATCTCCAGGTTTTTTCTTCTCTTGAAGACTTGTGGGTTTCTCCAGGTAGTAACCCACTAATATTTTACATTAGAGGAACGAGAAGAGGAACTATTTCCTCTCATTTTGAGGGCAGCGGAAGGCTTTCCCGCATCCCACTCTTTCAGTCCTGTGCCTCCCCGACCCCCTTTACTCTACCTGCTGTCCCGGAGCCTCAGTCTTCTCATGTCCAGTCTCCCCAGGAAACAAATCCGTGGTCTCCTCCAGGGCCAGTGGGGGTGGGAGGTGGGATCTAACTGACTCTGTATGCACAGAACTCCCACGAGTCCCTTTCGTTCTGCCTTCTGGCGTGTTTTGTGTCTCCGTGCTCATCCTTATGAGGCTCCTGGGTGTGAAATGGGCATCATCCCTCACTCAGTCTCCCCATCAAAGCACCCAGCCAGAGTTTGCTTTCCCCTTATTTACAGTCCCTGCTTCTCTGCTCACCTTTTTTTCCTAAATATTCCAAGGCTTTTCTTCTATTGTTTCCCCATTTTCTCTGTCTTTTTGGGTTTTTACATTTACTGGTTTTTTTTTTTAACTTCTTAAAATGTTTATTTATTTTTGAAAGAGAGAGAGACAGAGTGTGAGTGGGGGTTGGGGGGGGGGCGCAGAGAGAGAGGGAGACACAGAATCCCAAGCAGGCTCCAGGCTCTGAGCTGTCAGCCCAGAAGCCCAACTCAGGGCTCGAACCCATGAGCTATGAGATCATGACCTGAGCCCAAGTCAGATGCTTAACTGACTGAGCCACCCGGGCACCCCAGGTTTTTACATTTAAGAAGGCAAAAACACTATCATTTAGAAAAAGGTTTTGAGGGGAGGAAGAAATAGATTTAGAATGTTAATCCTGCATATTGAACTGGAGATCTATAATTTTAAAAAAATAGCTATCACTACGACTTTAGTCTAAGAGCATAAGGAATTAAAAATGTTTAAATTTTATAATTTATAAATTGCTATTAGATAAGGTAGCGTGTATACTTAAATGTGTCAATTCTTGTACCATACCTTATTGCCGTCTTCTTGCGGACAGGAAGACAAAAGCTATTGAGACTTTTTTCAATAACTAAACTTTTTTTTTTTTCTGGCCTAACTATAGAGATTAAATGACACTCAAGCTCATGCACCCAGGGTTCAGCGTTAGGTATGATTAAAGGTAATTATCTTTACTTTGTGTTACATCTGGGTCTGGGCTGGCCGGTAAACAGACAGAATAAAGGCTCAGGGCAGCAAGGAAACTGAAGCATACCGCGCGTACACATGCGTGTGTTGGTTTGAGTCCTTTGGGAAGCAGAGGTAATTAGACGCACAAGAAATTTATTGGGGGAGACACCTGTGAAAGGTAAAAAGGAGAAAGCCGGAGAAGGTGGGGGAGCTTCCAGACTGCAATGCGGGTCCAACACCTTTGAAGGAGAGAGGGCAAGAAGGAGTAAGAAAAGCCTCAGACAGTAGGATTGTTCCAAGAAAGGCTCATCCAAATTGCTATGAGTCCTCAAACCAAAGTTGGGGCACCTGGGTGGCTCAGTCGGTTAAGCGGTCGACTTCGGCTCAGGTCATGATCTCGCGGTCTGTGAGTTCGAGCCCCGCGTCGGGCTCTGTGCTGACAGCTCAGAGCCTGGAGCCTGTTTCAAATTCTGTGTCTCCCTCTCTCTGACCCTCCCCCATTCATGCTCTGTCTCTCTCTGTATCAAAAATAAATAAACATTAAAAAAAAAAAGTTAAAAAAAAAAACAAACCAAAGTCACCTACTGGGAGTCCCAGCGGGCCCGTGTTAGTCTCTCTGTTATGCTCCCTTATTGGCTGAACTTGTCCTTAATACAGATACAATGGTGGATCTGTATTACCGAATTAACGTTAATATACGGTAGGGACAACAGCTAGGATCGTTAGCCACCTTTGCTCCCTGGAGCAGGAGATCTGAGGGGCACATTTTCATGACCGGTTGACACAACAAGTTTTTAAATTATTTACTTTGTCATGTAAAAATCTAAATAATTGTCAGGAAAAAAAAAATCAGGAATATTCTGTCTTTCTTACATTTATTCTATAGGCTGGTACTGTTTTTGTTTTGTTTTTTTTTTAATTTATATGAAGTTGGGTTGAACCCCATAATCTATTCAGCTCTTCAAGTCTTTATTGGGCCCCTGGCCTAATAATGATAAAGACAACAATAACGAAACGGCAATGTAAAGGGTGAAGTATGTAGGATTGACTTGTTGCTGTTCCAGTTGATGGATGATACTTCTTTCAGAAACTGGAGGAAAACAATGACTGCTCTTGATTAAAAGATAAAAGAGGGGGTGCCTGGGTGGCCCAGCTGGTTAAGCGTCTGACTCTTGGTTTCAGCTCAGGTCCTGATCTCATGGTTTGTGAGTTTGAGCCCCCCCTCAGGCTCTGCACTGGGACTCTCGGTCTCCCTTGCTCTCTGCCCTCGCCCTGCTGTCTTTCTCGCTCTCAAAACTAAATAAATAAATATCTTAAAAGATAAGAGGGAAAAAATGTAGTTTATTCAGGCTGAGAAAACAAAGAGGCTACATTTTTCTATCACTGAATGGCTCTTGCCCTGGACCTTGGAACTTTGCTGGGTCTGGCATATCTTTTGTCCCTAAGAAGCAAAAGGGGGCTTACGTATGATCGCTTACATCCCTCCCAGCTTGCACGGTCTGGGACACCAGGGAAGACTTGGTGACTCTGCGGGCAAGCTATTTTTCTCACTGATTGCTTCCATTCTCTGCCCTGATGGTACCTTTTACGTCGTGGTTCCGGTGAGAAAGGACAGCCCAGGTACTGCAAAACAACGCTTCCTTTTAGCCGGTGATAAGCTGCAGGTGTTGGTTGTTTTAAAAATCTGTGCTTCGTGCAATACGAGAGAATTTGTTCACCCTCCCTATTATCACCCCCGCTCTGCTTCTGCCAACAAGACACTGCTTAGAAGCTCCTGTCTGGAAAATTATGCCGTTTTCTCTTGACGGATGATTTGGACAACGTTGTTAGAATTAGAGCCCTGAGAGAAATCTCCAGATTGACGGGCTAATTTAGTCGGTCTAACTCTACACTTTTATTACACAGGGCAGGGGGTGGGGGGCTGGGTGAAGCCTCTCTTCCAACAGTTCAAAGAGAATCTGTCATTTCTCCTTGGGCGTTGATGCCTTTGCATGGCATTTATTTGTTTGCTTGTCTGTCTCCCTAACTAGATGGTTAGTTCTTAAGTTCAAGAACTGGTTCCCATTTGTCGTGCCATTCACAGCACTAAAGCATAGTGCCAGTCACATAACAGAGACTTGGTTATGTTTGCTGAGTAATGAGTAAATGGATGGAAGAATACATTTAATAAATAAGTGGTTAAAGACTTTGTCGAATTATAGTTCTACAGGGTTTACTAAGACATCATCCAGTATTTTCCCTATGGTTTGGCCTGATTTTTCACCGGGAATCCTCTTTGTTGGATTTGTGTTGAATAGTGCTTTAATAATCAACAAATATGTATGAAGTTGATTATTATTATTACGTATGAAGTTGATATTTTTCTGTTCCAGGTACTGTTCAAGATGCTAAGGGTGGAGCAGTGAATTTAAAAGCTTGGGTCCTTGCCTTCTGGAGACTCAGGTTCTAGTAGGGGATCAGACAATGACCATGTTTAAAAAGAATAAATATAGTGGCACCTGGGTGGCTCAGTCAGTTAAGCGTCCGACTTCAGCTCAGGTCATGACCTCGCAGTTTGTGGGTTCGAGCGAGCCCTGCCTCGGGCTCTGTGCCGCCACCTTGGAGCCTGGAGCCTGCTTCTGATTCTGGGTCTCCCTCTCTCTCTCTCTGCTCCTCCCCGTTCATGCTATGTCTCCCTCAAAAATAAAGAAACATTAAAAAAAAGAATAAATATAATCCCAGGTATTAGCAAGTGTTATTAACAAGAATGAAGTAGACTATGGTAGTCATTAATGCTGTTCATGGATGCTTCCCATCCTGCCTCCGGGCATATGGCAGAATGGCAGTTTCCCACTATCTTGAGTTATGGACGCCTATGATGACTGACTTTTGGCCAGTTAAACGTAAGCAGAAATGACAGCCATGGCTTCTGGGTGGAAGCTTTAAGAGCCAGTGCTGGAACTGCCTATGCTCCTGTCTCTGTCTCCCAGTATAATTACTAGTGATGTGTGAATGGTGGGTGACCTGCCAGCATGGTTCCTTTAGGAAGAACCACTGGATCAGAGCCCACAGCTGACTTGTGATGGGGGAAGTAAACCAGGTTCCCAGACCCAATTCCAATGGGTTTGTTGGGTGGGGTGGGCAGGTGGCTTTCCACCCAGTGCCAAGCAATTCTCAGATACCGGTGGGGTGGCTGAAACTTCAACTCAATTCTGACACTACCTACCCAGAAACTGTATTAGATTCCACAGGTTAAGGGTTCAGTCCCGTAAGACTGAAGTTTATGTTACTTCTTCAAAGACATCATGTCCTGTGAGACATCATGTTTCAGTGGAAGAAATGAAAATACAACTTGAAATTGGAGCCTCGGTTCTCCACTCCGGGTCTTGATCCCTGCCAGCTCTTTGATCCTGAGACTCAGTGTATTCACCAGTAAATGGGCATAACATGCTTTTTGGGACCAGTTCTGATGCTGGATCTTGAGATCCCGATTCAGTTAGATATGCTGATTTTTTAGAAGACCACAAACTATCTAAACGGCACACCAATACTGTCTCTGGTGGCTCGCCTTATTCGCAAAGACCTGTGAGGGTGTTTATTTTTAAATTATCATGTGTCCTGTGCACAACAGCATGTGGGTTGAGTGTAGGTAGTTCTATTTTACAATTGAGGAGACTAGAGCCTTCTTTGGCATCTGATGTCTGCTAGAGCTTTGGGTAACAAAAGGTCAAGTGCCAACTGGTTATCAAGTGTTGTGCTAGATTCTGGGATACCAAAATAAATGTGTGGTCACCATTCTCAAATGATAGAATAACTCTTAATTGCCAACACTCATTAAGGGCTTACCATGTACCAGGAACAATGGCAACCTTCCTTATTTCATCTGATCTTCTTGGTGACATTATAGAGTGTTCACCATCATTATCTTTATTGAACCGGTGAGGAAATAAGTGTAGGCTTTAATTTGATCAAGTTTGCATGCCCAGTAAGGGGGGCGTTAGGGCTTGAACCCCAGCTTATCTAGATGCCTTCAAACTCAAGGATGCCCAGTAAGGACTTGGCATGATGTTGGGTGGATTCCCAAAGCTGTTGGCTCTCTCCCCAGGGGACTTGGGGAAAACGAGCAGTTTTTGTGGCACCAAAGCAGAGTTCAAGCTTCTCTGCTACCAGGAAGCTTCAGCGTTCCTTCCTTGAGTCTGTCCAGAAAATAAGAGTGAATCAAAGGGCTTCTTACCGTGGGTCAGTCAAATGGGGCAAGTCATTAAAATATTGCCATGTGGCTGCCAGCAGGGACAACTCGACAGGCTGACAGTGGATATCTGCCAGCCATGAGGACCAGGTCCTGACTTTGAAGTTTGGTTAGGAGTTTGCTCTCTGGTTGGGTCACGCTCTTCCTCTCTCGGCCACCCAGAAGCCAGCCCAGTATGAAGTCTACGTGAACACGAGATTGAGAGCATGTGACTATCCCCAGACTTCCAGGGAACGCGAATGACATACAGCAGGCTTTGGAATGTCACAACAGTATGCCCGTTGGATATTTGAATATTTAGATGTTTGGGGTTAGGGCACTGATCAGACTGACTTTGCCATGAATCGCACTGCGTTCTTAGATGGGAGATGTTTATGTTATGTTTCTTCCGCTGCATGTCCATTTCTAGCTCTCAAAATGGCTCCCTCCTTCTAAAGCAAAGACGTCATCACTTGATTGAAAAAGTTCATAGCCTGTCACGACCTTAGATAAATATTTAAACCTCTTTCTACAAAATTCGAGGGGTGTCTACATGAAGCCCCATTTCTGTCCTTGCTATTCTCCCTGCCCACCTTCCTCTCACATTACTTGACAATCCCCAAATGTGTCACACACTTTGACATATGTGTGGCTGTGAACACTTTCTTTTCCCCCCTGCTCAGAATGCATCCCCTCTGACCCCAAATTTCCAGGACTCTGTCTAATTATCCCCACTCTTGGCCTCTACCACAGCCCCCTAGTTTCCTTCCTTGGCCATTCGTGTGTGTGCCTTCGAAGCCGGGCCACGTCTTTTCGTGCCTCTTTCTAGAGTACTTAACACAGGACCTGGGATAGCAGCTGTGAAATAAGTATTAAAGAATAGGCTTCGTCTTTGTTAGTCATGTGGCTCTTTGTGGGTCCCAGTGTCTCTTTTTGTTTCCACGTCTGTCATCTTTACCCCCCTTTCCTCATAACCCAGACCCTTCCTCCTCTCTCTATTCCACTGGTTTTGCTCTGGTGTTTCTCTTTCTAATCAGCTAGATTAGCGCTGAGTCCCCACCCTGGCTTGGTGAGTTTTTCTTTATGTTTCTTGCTTGCTAACATATTTGGCTCGCTCGTTTGTTAACTCAGGGTCCAGAAGCATAAGAATGCTCGTTTTAACCCTCCCTTAGGACTGTCTTCTCTAAAACAGCCAGAAAATCCAACCAGAAGGAAGAACTGAATTTTCAATCGGTCTTTGGGCTGGAGACAGTTAATTCTTTACCACCCAACCAGCCAATGGCACAGAGCCACAGTTCGTGTTTGGAAGATGGGTCTGTCTGAGCTATGTCAGCTCAAATGACTCATGTCAAGAAATGACGGATGCATTAGCCTCATTTTACAGATACGTAGATAAGAAGTAAGGCTTGTCTAAAGTCTTGTAGCTTCGAGGGAGAATTGATTTTGGACGATGCAAGCATGCAACTGTAGTTAAGGACGCCATAACTCATTCATCAGTGAAAACCGTATTATACATATTCTATGTGCCAAGCTCTCTACCAGGTGCTGTGACGACACTGACGAATAATATCATTTCTTGGCCTTCAGTAGGCGAGTTCGTCAGGGAATCTAACACTTACAACACGATGTAAGAAACTCCATCCTAGAAGCCGTCCAGAGGGGCTAATTTAGTACCAGAGGATATATAGAATCAGCCTGCCATGATCAGTTCAGATTTTCACAGTCTGTCTGGACATTATCTTCAAGGGAAACTGTCAGGTGGCATAGTTTTTTTATTCTGAGACCTTCTGCTAATTCCTGAAATTGAGGATAAACCATCTTGAAACGAAATTATTCTAAGAACTTCAGCGCGTGGGAAATGCTCTGGGACGCGCTATTAAGCACTATCTGTGTAGACGGCTTGAGGTGCTCTGGAGACTCGGAATCTGGGCTGACTTCATTGTGCACGTTAGTGCTTTATCCCTGCTCCCAAGTGTTCCTAGGAGGTTTGGGCTGTGTTTGTTGCTTTGGGGTATAGCTTCTCAGCATGCCGTGCTGCCCTCAACGCACAAAAACTTTGACAAGACCTGCAATCCCCTCTTTTGCTCAATTTCACTCAAAATCAATCAGTGGGGGCTCCATACGCTCTGCTTCCTGGGTTGCTCTTCCACATGTCTAGAGGGGATTTAATTGCTATTTTGTTCTCCTTGCTGCTCTGCTGGGGTTGAGACCTGTCGGCCCATGTCCCTGTTAGCCCCGCCTCCACGCATTCCCACCATCTCCACCAGGGGTCACTAAGGAGCGCCAGTGAGACACTTCCGGAAAACCAGTGGTTACTTGCATCTCATTATTTTTCTGATGAAGATGATGAAGAGCAGTGACCTCCTCACGTGTTCTAGAAGTATCCAAAACTTAGGGCATGTTCGGCGAATGGACGCACGCCTAATACACAGAGTTCTTGGGTATGAGCCGGTGCACTGTGGAGTCCTGGAGGGCAGGAGCTGGGTCGTGTGACTTCGCATCCCCTGCAGTGGCATGGTAGTAAGAACACGGGCTCCGGGGGGAGCTGCCTGCCTTTGGATCTCACATCTGGCACTTTCTAGCTCTGTACCTTGGGTTATTTCATGAACTTCTCTGTGTCCCCTTGTGCAACTGTAAAATGGGGGCGATCATTCATTTATGCAACAAATCCGCGTCTGCTGGGAGCTGCAGATGTGGGACAAAGGTCAGGGAAAAACCAGGCAAAGTGCCTGCTCTAATGAAGTCTCCATCACTGTGAGAAAGACAGAGGGATAGATAGAACGACGCCAGGTGTTTGCATGCATTCTAAAGGAAAATAAAGTAGAGCGAGGGGAGAGGGGATGATGAAGTTCGCTGTTTCAGAGACCTGGACGGCATAGAAGTGAACCACACAGACGTACGGGGGGAGAGCGTTTCCAGCAAAGGGAAACTGCCAGCATAAAAGCCGGGAGAGATATCAGAAGTGCTGAAAGGTATGAGGATTAACTGAGCGAACACAGAATAAAAACGCTAACCCTTATCATCTGGCATGATTGCAGGCACACAGTAGCATCACCAATATTTATTAAAGGAACACGTGATTGACCAGAAAGAAAACCAATATGCCAATATTTTTGAGTTTCTAACACGAACCACTGTGTCCGGAGCTTTCCAAAATCCCCATCAGGGATCAAGAGTACCTTGAGCGATGGGTGGGTACCCCGAGTCGGGACTTCTAGAACTCACTGGTTCTGCTGCTCCTTAGTTAGGGTGTGACCTTGAGTGAGTCACTTAATCTCTCTGTGATTCAGTTTCCTTGTTTGTAAAACAAGGCTAATAGATACCTTTTTTTTCCTAGGGCTGCTGTAAGGATTAAATGAGTTAATGTCTCTGAAGCATTCACAATGGGACCTGGCCGCAAAGTCAGGGGCTCTCCTATCCTTATCTTACTGATGGGGATACCTGAGAACAAATGGCTTAAGAGACTTGCCCAAGGCACCCCAGTCAGTGACAGGCAAGGAGGAGGTACCAAGTCAGGTCTTCTTAACTGGTAAGCCCACAACCTTTCCTATGCACCCTGCGTGTGGGATGGGGATGAGGCCAGCGGGGGTCGGTTCTCACCCCATCCCCCTGGAGGATGACCCCCATCACAGACTCTCTAGAACCACGATGCGATGCTCAGCGGTCTTTTCCCAGCTGGCTTTCTGAATTGGCCCTGATGTTCTTTATTTATGCAACAGCCACAGTCTCCGAATGGGGACTTCCAGGCTGCAGGGGGTGATGCCTATGTTTAGGCCCATGAAATCTCCAAATGCTGCAGGGCAAGAGCTGTTGATTCCCCTCTACCTCCTCCTCAGGAATGTGTGATTTGCACCAAACGTCTATTTACTGCCCCTAAGAGTCCCCCACGCTTTACTTTCTGCTTGTCGGAGGATTTAGCTTTCACTCTGTGAACCGCACACGCCCACAGAAAGACACCCCAGTGTCTCAGCACAGGGTTTCGTACCGAATCCCTCAATTCCGACATACGTTATTTATCTCTATTTCTGATGACTTTCACCCTTAAATGGCAGTTTCACTGGGCTGTTTTTTCTCTGCAGATGGCAAGCCGGCCATTCGCCATCTGGAGCCGCTACTGGGGGTATTTTGGGTTGGAAAGTTTGATGAGGGGGAAAAAGAAGGGGGATTGGGGGGAGTTTGGTTTCTGGTCAATCAGGACGTTTTTTGCTTTCCTCCTCTAGTTCTTCCCCGTTTTTTTTTTCCTTTTCCTTTCTGACGTGGTCCGTGTGCATTTGCTCTCCCATCTCCGTGGGTTTGGAATCTGTGTTATCCCAGAGTTGCAGCTTCCTGGTAATTATTCAGAAACAACAGACAGAAAGAGAGGGAGGGAAAGAGGGAGGGAGGGAGGGAGGGAAGGGAGGGAGAAAGACTTTGTGAGTACGATGGTTCCAGAAAACAAATATCTCATGATAACATATTTTGCTTGTTCCAAATTGGTTTGGAGTTGTTTTACTCATCGGAAATGCCAAAAGACGAACGGGGCCTCATAGACATGAATGTGAAGTTTGCATATTTACAAACAGGCTTGTGGTGCTCGGGCTGTGAGGGCACACACTTCCCGCCTACTCATTACACCAGAATTTGTCCTTTTATACCAGTGCTAGCGAATGAGCTGCTAATCGCTGGGGAAGGATTGGTGAGGAAGGTTTGCGTTCTAAACATAAGGGACTTTGGAGATCCTCTAACCTGAGACCCTCATGTTACTGATGAAAGCACGGGGCGTGAGCGATGCGACCCAAGTCTCGCCAGCTAGTGAGTGGCACGGAGATTGCTAAAAGCCAGCCTGTGATTCATTTAATTCTTCTGTGTTGGTGGACTGAAATAAAAAGAGATGATATTTAGAATTTTTATTTGATATGACAAGAATCGGGGTGCAATACATAATTTAAAAGAAAATATAGACTCCGGCGACCGTGGACCCCAACTAGAGTTCAGACACTGTCGTGTCTCCTGGTTTCTAAATTGCGCTCTGTGGAGCCTTCAGCATCTTGAGAAGGTGCCTTGGACACCCCAAGCAGGAGAGGAAGAGTCTGAAGTTTCTCCCCCATTCCCTCCTACCCCTGGCCAGCACCCAGTCTTAAATCAGAACAGCTCAGCTCTTATCATCTTGTACTTTCCTTAGATTTCATTTTTTCAAGTGTTGTCGACAATCAAAGACATTTTTAGAAGAGCCCATTTGCAGATGAGCAGAGCACTGGTTTTCTCAAAGTCATCAATTAGAGGTGAAGTACAAGATCGTGGGCCCCTGAACTACTCATCCAGGGGATCGTCACTCAATCGGATGCCACAGAGCAGTCGCGTGATGAGAGCTTAGGGCCAGGGGAGTACACGTGTCACATCTTGCCTCCTCTGGCCTGACACCCGTTGCGAGGTACATCAGGAATGCCAACCACGTGAAAGAAACGGGGTTTCGACCGGCTCATACAGGGACAGATTTAATACTTAATGTGGGACTATACGGAAGGGTTTTCCTCAATTTACCAAGAGGAGAACACAAAGCAAGTCCTAAAGGAGAAAAGGAGACTCAGATTCAACTTAGAAGGTATCAGACCACAAAGGAGCCGGGAATGGGGTATCTGATGCAATGGAGCAGGAGGACGCAGGGTTAGGAGGTCCAGGCAGCAGTAGTCACGTGACGGCAAGGGGGCCAATGAATGTCTCCTGAAAGCTAAGAGAGGGTAGAAGGAGGAGGAATTAACCGGCACGGGCCAAAGCACCGGGGGCTTGAGTGGTCAGTTTTGGACCAATTTTCTTTTCTTTTTTTTTTCATGTTTATGTTTCAGAGACAGAGAGAGAGACAGAGACAGAGTGGGAGTGGGGGAGGGGCAGAGAGAGAGAGAGAGAGAGGGAGACGGAGAATCCAGGCTCTGGGCTGTCAGCACAGAGCCTCACGCGGGGCTCGAACTCCCGGACTGCGAGACCGGGACCTGAGCTGAAGTCAGACACTTAACCCACTGCGCCGCTCAGGTGCCCCCTGGCCAATCTTCTGAAGTTTGCATGCGCACAGCAACCTCTGTCCCAAGGACCTTCTCCACAACCACTGCAGCCGGGGGCTGGTCTGTTCACAGATTTATAAGTACATTGTCCTTGACCTTTGAACTGTCACTTCCACGCGGGCAGCCTATTATGCTTAACTCTAGTACGCACTTAGCTTTCCAATTGTGCCCAGTTCTGTAACAACTGACACCATATTTGCAGAGTGTTTGGCTTGTTTATTGAACTTCAAGGTACCACTGCCTGGATCCTTCTCAGACCGAGAGGTACCCGGTCCCAGAGCAGGACCAAAATGAATCAGGAGCGTGCGTGTGGTTCTTCAGCTTGAGGTAAGGGGTTTAGGATGAACACTTGTCTTTCTAAAAGAACCCTCAGAAAATGCAAACACTAATTCAATAAGATCAATGCTCCCCTGTGTTCATTGCAGCATTATTTATAATAGCCACGATATGGAAGCAACCCAAGGGTCCACGGATAGACGGATGGATAAAAAAGATGTGATACGCACACGTATATACACACACCGCACGATGGAATAATCCCCATCCATGAAAAAGAATGAGATCTCAACCATTTGCAACAACGTGGATGGAACTAGAGGGTAAAATGCTAAGTGAAATAAGTTAAAGACAAATACCATATGATTTCACTCATATGTGGAATTTAAGAAACAAAACAAATGAATGAACAAACAAAATAACAGACTGTTAACTACAGGGAACAAAATGGTGGTCCCCAGAGGGGAGGTGGGTGGGGGATGGGGGAAAAAGGTGACGGGGATTAAGACTACACTTATCGGGGTGAGCACTGAGTTATCAACATATAGCATCGTGAACCATTACATTGCACACCTGAAACCCATATAACACTGTATGTTAACTATACTTCAATTTAAAAAAAGAGAGAGAAGCAAGAGCCCTGGCAGAAATGCAACGTTTTTGTTTGTTTGTTTGTTTTTAGTGTTTATTTATTTTCGAGACAGAGACAGAGCATGAGCGGGGGAGGGGCAGAGAGAAAGGGAGACACAGAATCCGAAGCAGGTTCCAGGCTCCGAGCTGTCAGCACAGAGCCCGACGCGGGGCTCGAACTCACGAACTACGAGACCACGACCTGAGTGAAATGGTCGGACGCTGAACCGACTGAGCCACCCAGGCGCCCCCAAAGTGTGATTTTTTTTAATCTAACCAAAGACGTTGTTTAGAAGACCATCATTGTTGCCATTCTTCCCTCCTTTCTGTGTTAGAATTCTACCTCTGCAGCCTGAGCCATGGGACATTGTGGTATCTGTGACTTGAGTAGATAAAACCACGGTCATTGGGCTTGGCCATGTAACTTGCTTCGAACGTTAAGGGACTTACGGATCGAGCCTTAAATGTGTTTGTATTAAATACACTGTGTTGAGCACTTTGGTCCCTTGCGTTCCTGCTATTTGCGATAAGAACAAGCTCTGAGTAGGCACTTGTTCAAGGAGAATGGAGTCTGCAGCAGACCCGAATCCAACCTGCAGCCCGACGCAGGCCCCGCCAAGCCTAAATGAGATCAGCAGAATCCCAGCCAACCCACAGATCTGGCTGCAAGATAAATCAGTGTCTGTTGTTGTGAGCCACCGAGATTTTACATTTCTTTGTTACACCTCAGTATCGCTGATTGAAACCAAGTGCCATTCAATTGAAAGTACTGTATCATGGGAGACAGCACAGTGGTTAAAAGCTTAGCTCTGGAGTCAGGATGTTGGAGTTTGAGTCCTGACTCGGTTACGTACGAGCGATATAACCCTGGGAAAATTAGCGACTCTGTGAATGTTTCTTTCCCTGTAAGAGGTGGGTCATGAACGTGACTATACACGTGATCCTCGTTACCCCTAGATTCCATATTTGCAAATTCACTGACTCGCTGAAGTTTACTTGTAGGCTCCAAATCCACACCCGTGGTGTATTCACCATCACTCATGGCCAAGTGCAGAGAGGTGAAAAATTTGTTCCCTGATGTGCATGTTTCCAGCTGAGGTTGAACAAGGCAATGCTCTAGCTTCTTGTTTCAGCCTCTGTATTGTAAACAAATGTCCTTGTTATGGTCTAGTTAGTGCCACGTTTGTTTTTGTTTTTTGTTTTTTTTTTTGCATTTTTGTGCTTTTTGTTAGTGAATTCAGTTTAAGATGCCCCCAGTGTGGTGCTGAAGCATGAATTATTGTTCCTGAGCTCAAGAATGCTGCGATGTGCCTTCTGGAGGAATTAAGCATATTAGACAAGCTTCAGTCACAAATTCTAGTGCTGTTTGTTGACAGTGAGTTCAATGTCAATGAATCAACCATATACATTAAATAAGGTATCTCTCAACAGAGGCACACATAATCCAAGGTTAGGTGTTGATCAGTTGACAAAAATGTTGCACGCAGAGGCTCCCAGAAACCTGAACCTGTATTTCCCCTAGAAATAGCAGTTGAGTGTTTGCTAATGCAAAAAGTAACAACTGCTGTGAATAATGCGAATCGACTTTCTAGAACATAACTGCCATTGATAGTAGGAATCGACTGTACTTACCTCATAAGGTTCTCGTGAAGGTTGAGTAAGATAAGTTGTGTAAGGTGCTTAGTTACCGAGAGCACAGGAAATGCTTATAAATATTATCTATTATTTAATGCTCCTCAAGAGTCCATATGGCAATCATAAGAGGCTAAAAATTATGTAAGTTGAAACTATAGTGATATGGGTACAGTTATTGACATGTTGACACGTAGAACTTTCATTGATTCTGCAACAGGCAGGAATTAAGACTGAAGGTGAGTGACAGATGATATCAATGCAGGAAGGGAAAGAGTATGCCATCCAGTGATTTTTATCAGGGATCCAAAGACACCAAGAGATATTTGGAAAGATATTTAAACCTGTGACCATTATTGGGGCGCCTGAGCGGCTCAGTCGGTTAAGCGTCCGACTCTTGGCTTCAGCTCAGGTCATGATCTCAGGGTTAGTGAGTTCAAGCCCCACATCAGGCTCCACGCTGACAGCACGGAACCTGCCTGGGATTCTCTCTCTCCCTCTCTCTCTGCCCCTCCTCTGCTCTCTCTGTCTCTCAAAATAAATAAACTTAAAAAATTTAAACCTGTGACCATTATTGTAGGTAACCTGAAACCTAAAAGAGTTTGGTCCAGTGGCTTATTTCTTGTACATTCTACCACACTGGTTGAGAGATTTTAATCAGCAGATTTTTCTGTGGGGCCACAGTGACCGGAGAGAGCCATAGGTCTTTATTTCTGGCATTTTCTGCACAACCGGAGACAGAATTGTTGTCACAGCCTGCTCCTGGCACTTCCTCAGAGATTGAGAGTAATAATCACAATTAAAGATGACTATACAAGCTCTACCTTGTAAGTTTCCAGAAGCAGAGGATTGAGGGTTTCTGGTGAGTCCCATTCTTTAAATAACTTAAAAAAAAAACCTCTGAGGCATAACTGAAGCATAATTTTCATTATGTTTCTTGTGTGTAGGGTTCACTGAAACTCTTGAACCTGAAGGTTTAGAGTTTTCACTCTGGTTTGCCTGAAACTGTCCAGGTTTTTAGCATCAAAAGTCCCTACATCCTATGAAAGCTTTTAATCCCAGCAGAAAGGAGCAGTTGGTTGTCTGTTAACACGTTGCCCCCAAACTTAGTGGCTACAAATATCAATTTATTATTATCTCCTACATTTTTGTGGGGTTTCTATGATTTGTTGGGTGGTTCTTGTCTGGGATCTCTTGTTCAGTTGTGATTAACCGTGGCTGCAAGCTTATCTGTACAAGGTGGGTGGTACCCGTCACCCAAGGTTGTTAAGTTCAATGAGATCATAGATATAAAAAGCTTCGTGCACAGTGCCTGGGTGGCTTAGTCAGTTGTGTGTCCAACTCTTTCTTTCTCTTCCTTCCTTCCTTCCTTCCTTTCTTTCTTTTTTCTTTCTTTTTTTTTTTTTTTTAGAGAGAGAGGAAGCACATGCATGAGCAGAGCAGAGAGAGGCAGAGGGAGAGAGAGAGAGAGAGAGAGAGAGAGAGAGAGATAGAGAGAATCTTAAGCAGGCTCCACGCTTAGCACAGAGCCTGTCTCAGGGCTTGATCCCATGACCTGAGCCGACACCAGGAGGCAGACGCTCAACTGACTGAGCCAGCCAAGTGTCCTGGGTGTCTGACTCTTGCTCTCAGCTCAGGTCTTGATCTCAAGGTTGTGAGTTCAAGTCTCATGTTGGGCTCTGTGCTGGGCATGGGGCCTACTTTAAAAAATAAAAAATAAATAAATAAAAGACTTTATGCAAAGTAGGAAACACGCTGAGGCAGTGGTGATGGTAGAACGAGGCGGCTGATAAGTAGAATTGTCAGAATGGCTAAAATTAACAACACAAGAAACAACAGGTGTTGGCAAGGTTGCAGAGAAATGGGAACCCTCTTGAGCTGCTGGTGGAAATGCAAGCCAGTGCAGCCACTCTGGAGAACAGTATGGAGATTCCTCCCAAAACTAAAAATAGAACTACCCTGTGATCCAACGGTTGCACTATTAGGTATTGACCCAAAGGATGCAAAAATACAGATTCAAAGGGGTACAGGCACCTCGATGTTTATAGCAGCATTATCAGCAACAACTGCACTATGGAAAGAGCCCAAGTGTCCACCAACTGATGAACGGAGAAAAAGATGTAGTGTATACAATGGAATATTACTCAGCCATCAAAAAGAACGAAACCTTGCCATTTGCAAAGACATGGATGGAGCTCGAATGTATTATGCTAAGTGAAATAAGTCAGCCAGGGAGACAAATACGATATGATTTCACTCATCTGTGGAACTTAAGAAACAAAACAGATGAACAAATGGGAGGCGAGGAAAAAGAGAAGGAAACACATCACAGAGACTCTTAATGATAGAGAACAAACTGAGGGTTGCTTGAGGGAGGTGGACGGGGGATGGGCTAGATGGGGGATGGGGACTAAGGAGGGCACTTGTAATGATGAGCACCGGGTGTTGGAGGTAAGTGATGAATCACTGCCTTCTACTCCCAAAACCAATATTGCACTGAATGTTAACTAACGAAAATTTAAATTAAAAAAGAAGGAAAAAATAAAAAGAAGTGGCCCAGGGAAGTTAAGGAACTGTCCCATTGATCACCCTTGTTGCCTGTCCATTAAATAGTAGATGCCGGGTATGAAAATTTGCTGCTTTGACCGCAATCCGCATGCGATCTGGCCTCGGAAGTCATATCCGAATGTGAGACCAATCAAACCTCAAATTCCTTTTCAGCTCAACATTCTACGTCTCTCATAGGCCTTGTGTGAGAGAACGAGATTCGTTCTGGCTACTAACTCCTCTGTTTTCGGCTACAAGGTCTTATTTTCAGGGCCATGTTCTAGAGAGCCCTGTTCCTCCTCTGGACCGAAGAGATGACTATAATATCATGAACACACTTCATGATAATCACTTCTGCAATTATTTTCTTAAAACCGATTTTGCTACTGGATCGTGAGTTCACTGATGGGTACCTGTGTTCGTACAGTGTTCACCATGCAGAAAGTGTCACGTAAGTATTGGTTAAAATAGTAAAGTCCTTAAAACCCTACATACTGATTTTTAAATTTCTTCAAAATGTGAGAGAATTGATTTTGATGTTGCTGGATGTCAACACTGTATTCCAGGATTGATGTTGTTTGATTTTATATCTTCCACTGCAAACAAGATAGATGGGAAAGCATAAATTGGTCAATTTCAACTCTATCTTTGGAATATAGACTCAAAAAGAAGGTAATAGAAATTCTCATGATATTTGAGCATGTCAAGGAAAAGTTGTATATTAAAACTTATTTCAAATTGAACATTTGAAGTGGCTGTATCTAACAAAGCCTGCCTGTTTCTGTTGTTGTGCAATTTAAACGAAATTCTTATTTTAAAAGCATGTGATACTCAGGTCATGATCTCATGGTCATGAGATCAAGCCCCGTGTCAAGCTCCTCACTGGGCACGGAGCCTGCATAGGATTCTCTCTCCTTCTGCCCTTCTCTCTCTCTCTCTCCTTCTCTTCCCACCCAACAAAAATGACCAAAAAAAGTGTGTTGGGGTGCCTGGGTGACTCAGTCGGTTAAGTGTCCAACTTCAGCTCAGGTCATGATTTCAGGGTTCGTGGGTTCAACCCCCTGTTGGGCTCTGTGCTGACAGCTCAGAGCCTGGAGCCTACCCTTGATTCTGTCTTTCCCTCTCTTTCTGCCTTTCCCCCCACTCATGCTGTCCCTCCCTCTCTCTCTCTGTCAAAAATAAATAAGCATTAAAATTTTTTTAATAATAAAAAAATAAAAAAGTAAAGGGTGTGACATACTTTTGGGAGTACTTTTTCCGATAGAAGCATTTAACTCTGTTCTTGGAATATACCCAGTTATCTCCGATTCTGTTTATAACACCAAAATATCAAGAAACTAAGAAGTAAAATAGTTAAGAAACAGTTTTCATGCCCCAAACAAAAACAATCCCCCTCGCAACCCTTGATGTGTTGACATCTAAGAAAATCTACTGGCTTTTTGCCTCACTGAGAATCAAGAATCTAATTAAGCTAAGCAATTTCAAATGACTTAATTAAAGAACATTTTTTTAAACTGAGTAACAAAATAGGCTGATGAACCTGAATAGGTTAGAAAATTGACTTGGGAGGATAGCAATGCAGGAGTTTCTATTTTCCATGGATCCCATAAAGTTTAATATGCCCTGCTTTTCATCTTTCTGGGCCTAACAGAGTCATAGTTCACCAAAAGGCACAAGTTAAATTGGCTTTTTGAATGCTCTGGGGCCCTAAGATGTCATGTAGAACCCTTCTCCTATTTGACGGATGGGCCAGTGAACCCAAGCATGGACAGGTCTGAAAGGTTCTTCCTCCAAATAATTCCAGATAGTTGATGGCACAGCCCAAACTGAAAGTTAGGTGGGCCAGTTCTCAGTTCAGTACATTTCGGTTTGTTTGTCTGTGTTTTAGTTTTTGAGGATGCGGAGAGTAGAAGAGAGGATAGAGGGTTGGAAAGACGCATTTGTTTTCAGGGTTTTTCCTTTGCAACCTTATTTACGTGCTTGAGACCATCTTTTATTTGTAATATTTCTGCTCACTTTTTAACCTCATGTGATAATAAAATCATTTTTCATGTTGCTTATGAATTTTTTAGCCCTACACCCAGCATGTGCCTTGAACTCACCGCCCTGAGATCAAGAGCCCCCTGCTCTATGGACTGAGCCAGCCGGGCGCCCCTGCATATGAAATCTTCATACACATGGGTTTTAGCAGTTACATACTTTTCCGTTGAATGCATGCACCATTATGTATTAGACTGAGCCGTAAGATGCTGCCATTTTTGGAGCTTAAACGTGATCAACATTAGCGAGTTCATGTCTTTGAAACTGTAACTCTCCATTCCATGTTACAGGATCTGTTCAGATTTATAAATTAGCTGCGGTGGGTAACTGGAGGGAAATTTACATTTGATTCATTCAGTTTTGCCATAAACCTCCCGCATGTGCTAGAGTGTTACCAGCTGCTTTCTTCTGGGGAGAAGACAGCCCTGTTGCTAGTCTCCAGGAGGGTTGGTGGGAATCAGTAATGCTCTCTACCCTCTGTCCAGGTCTTGGAAAAATGGAAAAGGGATGGTTCCAAAGAGCCCAGCCCTTCTCACCCACAGTTTGTGGGCAAGCACCTCTGTGGGGCCTTGACGAGGCCAGAGAAACAAGCTCCTCTAATTGGGACAGTGCTGCCTTTGTGCTCGACAGAGCTGTTTTGCTGTAAATCGTATCTTTGAGCTCTATTAAAAGAACCTATAGCTTTTGTCCTTGTCTGTTGACATCTGTCCATCAGGCACACCAACACCCTATGACCACGGGACAGTATCTGGGCACATGAAGCTATCGTTACTTGGAATCAGTTCCTTGAGAGGGATTTCTGAAAGGAATTTCTATGCTAACAGATGAAAACATTTTGCAGGCTCTTTCTACGTGTTGCCTATTGATTTCCAGAAGGGCGATACGCACCAACGATTGCTCAAAAAGCTCATTTTGCCACATGATCACCAGCTTTAGGTGGCATCATTAGAAAATAAAAATCTCTGTTGGTTCTCTTGGTGACTCAGTTTGATATGCTCACTATCAGAAATGATAGCTCCACCCCCTTGTCCTCACCCCTCAGTCCTTGTTGAGAGCTAAGATTTGGGGACAAACACTTGCCGGGAATCAGGAAAGCAGAGCTTGCCTTTTATACTGCTGCCTTTGGATCTTCAGATGGCCAGCCTCTCCTCCTCCCCTCCCCTCCCATTCTCCCCTCCCTCCCCCTCCCTCTCCTCCCCTCCCTCCTTCTTCTTCTTCTTCTTCTTCTTCTTCTTCTTCTTCTCCTTCAACATTGAAGTTGATGTCGCAAAACAAAGTAACAGCCTGACTTTCTACTATTCCACTTGAATTCAGAAATGCTTGAGAGATTAAAACTTTTCCTTGCCTGGAAACTGGGCAGGTGGGCAGAGCACTGATAGTTTTTAGAGTTGGAGAAAAAGCATGGTGCCTTTAAATGAATGCCGGTCATCATCGGGACTCTTAGCTAATATTTATCCAACTATAATCACTCATGCACATGTATTTTGTGGGATCAAATGAGCTATGGAGTGGAAAGAAACCATGGACAGATTTCACAAAGCTGAGCCAGCTGCATTGTTTGGGGATTAGGCAACACTACGGAGCAGTGGAAAGGTTGGGGATTCCGAATGAGGTTGCTTTCAACTGTACTGGCCTCTGTTGACCATTAGCTCTGTGGTTTAAAAAAACCTCTTTTCTTTACTGAGACCCAGTGTTCTCATCACTGAACATAGTGTGGCTGAGAAGATTCCTGATATCACGACTGCAAAGCACGTGCCACACTGGAGAAGTACCATCAATTCTAATGAGGGGGCTCCCACAGCAATGCCTCAGAGCACGAGCCTTAAGCACCCAGACCTGCATTCAAATACTGTCTCCATGGGATGAATTTTTAAAGCTCTCTGGAATTTGCTTTCATTTGGTAAAATGATGATACATACACTTACAGATGCAGTGAAAAATCAAAGGAGATAATATATGGGTACAGTTTAACCTTGTGCCCGATACATGGTAAATGTTAACTAAATGGTGGTTGATTTCCATTGTGAGATTATAATATTTTCTCTCACTCTGCTTTTGTCAAGCACTTAGAACGCTGTTACAGATTCCTTTTTCAATCCAGATATTAATATGTATCTCAATGTGCTTTCCAAACCCTAGCTGCTTGTCAAAATATGAATACTGGGCGTCACTTTGATCTACTGTTCTTTTCGGAATACCTTCATGGTAGCAGGTTGTTATTCTGTAAGTGTCACAAAAAAAACTTATTAATAGATGTTAATCCTTAAGGCTCTTTCTATTAACAATATCTAACTGTTTGTATTTTGAAGCTGCAATTTCCTTTAGATGCCTTAAGCATTCTTAATTAAATCCCCCTTTTTCTCCAGCTGAGTGTTTGACCTTGAAATGAAAGATTAATCGAAAGAAAGACTATAGGTATCTATGTATGTGTGTATACAAAGACAGACAAGCATAAAGAAAGATTATAGATGATGATGATGACGATAGGTAGATAGATAGATAGATAAACAGACAGACATTGAGGCCCATATTTAATTAACAAAACAAGAAGTCATTGTGCCATAAAACTTTTCTCCTTTTAAGTATATTTTTGTTTTGTTTTACAATTAAGTTTCTATGCAAAAGCGTGAGCCTCCTTTGCCAACTCGCGACTCGCTACTAAAAAAAAAAATGTGGACATGTCTTAATAGTTAACCTCTAGATCATATGATTCAATTCATACAGGTTTCCAAAAACCAAATAACAGTTTTACATGCCTGTCACTTAAATAAGAGATCCATTACTTTAACTAAAAGGACCTTCATTAGAACAGAAATTCTATTAAATGTCTACCAAAACCAGGGATTTGCCTAAGGTCAGCCTTGTCCTTGTTATTTGGCCCAAATCTGCTCTTTAGCATCCGAGTTAGCCTTTCAAAGGCTGCATGACTGAATTTTCACTGTATTTCTTCCACCCCTGATATAATTGTATTACAAAAAAACCCAGCTACGTGAAAAAGTATTAGAAAGAAAAATATAAGGAATAATCAACTTAGCACTGCTGGACTCCCAGGATGAGAACCAGGTTCCTGCATTGTCTTCGTCATACAAATAATGGTTGGAACCACAGTAGCTACTGCACTGAGGCCCTTTGGATCTGACCATGGAGACTCTGGATCTTCTTACCCTAGTCTTGGGTGAGATGCCATGCCAGACAGCATGAGATATGACATTCTGAGCAGCTTCCATGAAGTGCCAGGCGGTGAAATGCAGAAAGTGCAGTGAAGTCATCACCTTATGCAGTGAAATCTGACCAACTGGGGAGAGAAGATGGCAGACAGACAACACATGCGCCCTTCTATTCCTCCCACTGAGAGCCTAACGAGGCACTCCCTACATGACCTGGCAGCGGGCTATGTCTTTTCCGGAGGTCCGGATGCCTCCATAATTCACCAACTTGAATCTTTCCCTGCTTTATTTCCTTTTCTGCCCCTCTTGTTTTGTTGGAATTTCATCTTCTAGTAAGCCCATCAACCTCTGAGCTTTGATTCAGGCCGTTCGCTAGGGAAACTGAGCTAAGACAGTTGGTTCCAAGAGTAGTACCAGAAAGCAGACCTAGAGGTTGAGATTTAGTTGTAAGATCGACTCTCTAGAAGCAATCGGAAACCTGCTGTCGCGGGTAGGTGCAGTGTTTATAACCCCTGCCACGTAATGGCATTACAATGATCAAAATGTTCATCTGTGGATAATAATACATGAGGCAGAGGGTAAGATTTTCATTAAAGAATCAAGTAGCTTCTGTATTAAACTATATAAAGGGAAAGATGATTGAAGAATTATACAGTGTGGTGCCTCCTTTTGTCAGCATTGGAGCAAGCAGGAAAGGGAAGGTTTAACACAGTTAATTACTGACATCATGGGTGCTATGAAAATCAGAAGGCCATCATGGCAGTTTTATTTTATTTTTTAAATATTTATTTATTTGAGAGAGAGAGCGAGCCAGGGAGGGGCAGAGAGAGAGGAGAGAGAGAATTCCAAGCAGTCTCTGCACTGTCAGCAGGGAGCCTGATGTGGGGCTCAATCTCAGGAACTGTGAGATCATGACCTGAGCTGAAATCAAAAGTCAGATGCTTAACCAAATGAGCTATCCAGGTCCTCCCACCATGGCAGTTTTAAAGAGATTTCTATCTCTTCCACCGCAGGGCTGTGTAGTGCAAGATAATACTTATTCTTTTCAGTGCCTAATGCAACCACGCTTTACTGAGTGTTAAACAGCAATCAGAGCTGAGTCTCAGCAAAGACCAATAAGGAAATTATAATCCCTTAACCAGAAAAAAAAATACTCCACATCTCAAAAGAGTCACAGACGTTGCTTAACAGATACCAGCAGGAAAAGAGGGAGTGCATGTAGGGATAGGTTTGAGGGTCCTATACCCAAGAACATGGAATATCATGCTGGAAAAACAAGAATTCATTCACATGTGGGCACTAAGATGTTTTGGATTTGGTGTTCTGGGAAGAACTATCTCAAACTACCACTAGTAATATTATGAATGGCTCAAAGGCTGGATTTATTAATAGCCAACAGTAATCCAAGTAGAGATTTCAAAACTTCCTTCTTGTACTCTTGAGGAAGTACTGGGGAAGCTTAAAGAGGCCAGAATGATACAGTGGATTCATTATACAAACTGAGAACCCATCACTTGACTGTATTCCCTGGAAGGCGAGAGCACATATTTCCTATTAGGATGATAAAGAAAGCACCCGGGAGAGGGCTGTTAGCACCTTTGAGATAGATTCTCTTCTACAGGCCTTGGAATTGAACCCCTGGATATATTGTGGACATGATAGAATTCAGGACTAGCAGAGGCCAGATTTTAAGACTTAACCTTCATAAGCAAAGTAGATATAATGGGAGTCAAGGTTGGAGTCACAACAATGGTACGTTGACCAAATCTATGGCCATGGCTAAATATATCATAATATTCCAGGAAGGCAGTAGATGCGTTCTTAATAGGGTATTTCTTGATTTCTAAAACCAGAAAGAAGAAATTTGATCTGGTGAGCAAAGGCCTGACATCAGTCACTGGAATGGAAAATCACAGAAGCACATCACAAAATCAAAATCACATCCAGGTCCCAGACCTAACGCAGTTCATGGTCTTATAACCCATTGATCAAGGGGGAGACCAGCCTTCTGGAGAAAGGATCTTGTCATGTCACCAGACACATGCATATTGAGCACCCAATTCTTCCCCAGAGAAATCTGTGCTATTTTCCAGAGTAAATATATGATGGGAAGCAAACAACCAGAGTTCTTGAAGATAGTTAAATATAGGGTCTAAATTGCCATTGGTATCAGGAAAACTAAGGGGCCATCTTAGTGCTCAGTTAGAGTAGGACTTATGTAAACTACATGGAAAATGATCTTGGCTATTGTCTTGCTCAAAATGGATACAATGGGCCCACGTATTTGTACTATATATGTGTTCACTCATCATCCTCTGCTCCTTGAACTGCTCCAAAAAGGAGTCATTGGGAGTGTGTGATACCAGTCTTGACAAATGAGGAAATCAAGGCACCAAGAGGTTTTAAGTCATTTTCCCAAACTTACCCAACTAGTAAGTGAAAGTGCAGGGATTCAAGGAATCGGACCCTAAGCGTACTCTTCCTCAGGTCAGAAGACCTTCATCACTTTCTTCCTCCTGAGCCAGATATGAAGTGTGCCTTTAAGGATTACTACAACCGATGAACACAACATATTTATTTCAGATCGTGAGCTCAGTCATCCTCCAAATACTCCTTTGCTGGCATCAGATCATCTTCAATTCAAGAATTCCTCTAAATTTTTACGTGGAGAGATACCTACCTCGGGTAGCCTCACCCGCAGTGGGGCCCTAGAATGATAAGTAGCCCCTCTATGGAAAATAAGAAGAGTTTTTGAGGCTGAGTGTTCTACATATCATAAGTAGACAGGATGGGATGGTTTTGATGCTCTCCTAGAGAGAAAAGATGACGGAAAAAAAAAAAACCCCTGTATTTCTTAGACGATAAGACAGAGCTAGCTCTTGTCACTCAAGAATGCATAAAAGGAAGACAGCATCAGGCTGTACCTTATTTTCTTTTCCAAAGTTGCTGACTCCCTTATAAAAATAAGTGCTGTACAGGCCTCATTTTATCGGAACTGCAGCTGGACCACTTGGATCCCTCTGGAAATCGGGAGGTGACTAAACATACAAGTTCAGTCCAGCTGACTCTGGTATCTCATCAACCTTCACAGTACTTAAAAAAGTCCACAACTGAAGATTTTATAAAACACAACCAGGGATATTTACATGACAACAAATGTTCCTGGGGCAGAAGCATTCTTAGAATTTTTGACACGAACATATGTGAACTCCACACAATAGAAAACTTGGAACTACAATGGCCGTGTGATTCTAGTGTTAATTAACAACGCATCCTTGCTGTGCCATAATGGTTAGGATGAGCTAATGTAGTATCTGCAGCCTACCCACTGCTAAATCCACAGAGTTAAGTTCTCCCATAGTTCAAAGGCTATAATTATGTATATTCATATTTCTATGATTTATTCGATGCAAATTTTATGGAATGATATTTGACTATGTCTTTAGCCCGTTTTGAAACTGGGGTATAATTTTCATGCAGAGATTTCCTTTTCTTGGTTTTAGCCAACTTTTGAGAAAGGCAGACAGTCTTGTAAGCCCAACCCAAATTGAGATATGAAGATATAGAACACGTCCATCCCCTCCAAAAAGTCTCCATGTACCACTCTTGTGGTCAATGCCACCACGTTAGCTCAGGGGTCCTACAAATGGAGCATCCAATATGGAGATTCTGAGTCTGGTTTCTTGCACTTAGCATAATGCATTTAAGCTTGCTCCACACAGCTGTGGGTTATCCTTTCCTTCCACTTGACAAATAGTATTCCACTGCAAGGATGTACCACAGTTTCTTATACATTGATCAGTGGAAGGCCATTTGAGTGTTTCCAGTTTGGGGCTCTTAATCACAAAGCCATTATTAAGAGTGAGATACAAGTTTTTGTTTGAATAAAAGTTTTCGTTTCTCTTGTTTAAATATCCCAGAGTGGGACGGAGCTATGTAGTCTGTGGCCCTACTTTGCAGGAAACCGTCAAACTTTCCCCCAAAGGTCAAACCATGTTGCACACTGACCGTGTGGCTGGAGTCAAGTGGGGGGGGGGGAGAGAGGACTAGGAAGTCGCGGTCAGAGAGGTCACAGGAAGTGATAGGTGCAGGGCATTGTCAGCCGTTGGGGTTTAGTCTGAACGGAACAGAAACCATTGAAGAGTTTGGCACATGGGGAAACAAGAATGAAATTGTATCTTGAGAGGATGGCTGTAGGTGCTGTGCTGACTGGGGAGTAGGGAGGTCACTGCGGAAGCAGAAGGCCACTTAGCAGACAGCGACTATAGTTAAGACAACAGAGTGGAGCAGCTTATGTCAGTGTATTAACATTGGAAAATATGAGAAGAGCTCGGGTTCTGTTGATATTTAGAAGAAAGAGGAAAAGGATTTCCTGGTGCACTGGATCTGGGTCGCTTTATAAAAGAAAGGGGGATGGGGCGCCTGGACGGCTCAGCCGGTTGAGCGTCCGACTTCGGCTCAGGTCATGATCTCACGGTCTGTGAGTTTGAGCCCCGCATCGGGCTCTGTGCTGATGGCTCAGAGCCTGGAGCCTGCTTCGGATTCTGTGTCTCCCTCTCTCTCTGCCCCTCCCCCGCTCATGCTCTGTCTCTGTCTCCCTCTCTCTCTCTCTCTCTGTCAAAAATAAATAAACATTAAAAAAAGTTAAAAAAAAAAGAGAAGGGGTGGAAAAATGATGTCACAAAGTACTTTAGGATTAAGGGAAAGGACAATAGGAGAAACTTGCCATGCGTCAAGAATGAAGGTTGCCAGAAATGCTAAATATGGGGCAAGGAAGACGTCAGCCATAGTTAATATAATCCACTGTGTAAGTACAATATGACAATGTATCTTGAGCTTTATAAAATATGTAGAAGTAAATACCACAAGGACAGGAGGGGTAAACGTAAGCACACAGCTTTGACTCTCCCGTGATGCATGAAGTAGCAAGATATTGTGTGGACCTTGACCACGAGGATGTAAAGATGCGTTCATTAACTTCAGATCAGTGGTGCACAAAGTGTAGTCATCTTTAATCTGATAAGGGGTACAGATGAGGAACCTGTAACTAGCACACATAATGGTTGTCCCCAAAACAGGAAAAAAAAAAAAAAGGCAGGGATAACTGCTCTCAACACAGCTACTCCAAATTGTCCATCTTAAGTAAATTAGAAAATGGATGGGACGCCGGGATGGCTCAGTCGGTTAAGTGTCTGACTTCGGCTCAGGTCATGACCTCACAGTTTGTAAGTTCAAGCCTCATGTTGGGCTCTGTGCTGACAGCTCAGAGCCTGGAGCCTGCTTCCGATTCTGTGTCTCCCTCTCTCTCTGCCCCTCCCCACTTGCCCTCTGTCTCTCTTTCTCATTAAAATTTTTTTTTTAAAAAATGGATTTACTCTGCAATCTGAAACAACCAAGAACTGGACAGAATAGATACAGCTATGTATGCACATATGTATGGGGTGCATGTATGTGTACGTATATGTCTACGATATGTATAGTGAGTATCTACACAAGCATATGTAGATAATACACAGAAAAAAACATAACTAAGAAGTAAGAGCTGCACAAGGAGAGAACTCTGGAGATTTGTAGAGCCTTCCTCATTTTCAACAGACTAGTGATGTGTGCATGCATGTGAGGAAGTTCTGTGTGGTCAAAGAAAGAACTACCTGGAGGGATTGGAGATACATGTCCAATACTCACGCAGGGCTAGAATAGTGCCTTTTCTCACCATTGGGACTGGAAAAGACTGAGAATCACAGGACACGGCCTAACCAGGTCTTACATTGGTGCCCAGAGTAAGTAGTAGATTGAGCATTGCTCTGACACCATTTAACCCATCTCGAGGAAAGACTCAAAAGGATTAAATATTTGAAGTAATCTAAACGCATACCAACGCAAAACCCAATTAAAATATACCCAGCACGACCAAGGTAAAATTCACAATGTCTGGCATCCAATGAAAATTATGAGCCCTGCAAAGAATCACAAAAATATGGCCCGTGTCAGGAGAAACATACATCCTTTGCGCATATCCTAGCCTAGAACTGATGCAAATATTAAAATTAACAAGCAAGGACATCAAAACAGTTATTATTACTGTATGCCATTTATAGAAAAAGTTAACTAGGGTCAGTCATAAAGCTCCTCTAGGGTTTTGATGATTTTCTGTCTTACCTTTAGGTCTTTCATCCATTTTGAGCTTATTTTTGTGGATGGTGTAAGAAAGTGGTCTAGTTTCATTCTTCTTCATGTTGCTGTCCAGTTCTCCTCGCACCATTTGCTAAAGAGACTGTCTTTGTTCCATTGGATACTCTTTCCTGTTTTGTCAAAGATTAGTTGGCCATACATTTGTGGGCCCAATTCTGGGTTCTCCATTCTATTCTATCGGTCTATGTGTCTATCTTTGTGCCAATACCATACTGTCTTGATGATTACAGCTTTGTAGTAGAGGCTGAAGTCCGGGATTGTGATGCCTCCCACTGTGGTTTTCTTTTTCAACATTACTTGACTCTTCGGGGTCTTTGTGGTTCCATAGAAATTTTAGGATTGTTTGTTCTAGCTTTGAGAAGAATGCCAGTGCAATTTTGATTGTGATTACATTGAATGTGTAGATTGCTTTGTGTAGTACTGACATTTTAACAATATTTATTCTTCCAATCCCTGAGCATGGAATGTTTTTCCATTTCTGTGTGTCTTTGTCAACTTCTTTCATAACTTTTCTATAGTTTTCAGCATACAGGTCTTTTACATCTTCGGTTAGGTTTATTCTTAGGTATTTTATGGTTCTCGGTGCAATTGTAAATGGGATCAATTTCTTGATTTCTCTGTCTGTTGCCTCATTATTAGTGTATAGAAATGCACCCGATTTCTGTACATTGAGTTTGCATTGTGTGACTTTGCTGAATTCATGGATCAGTTCTAGCAGCTTTTTGGTGGATACTCTTGGGTTTTCCATGTAGAGTATCATGTTATCTGCAAAAAGTGAAAGTTTGACTTCTTTGCCAATTTGGATGCCTTTTATTTCATTCTGTTGTCTGTTGGCTGAGGCCAGGACTTCCAACCCTATATGTTAAACAACAGTGGTGAGAGTGGACATCCCTGTTGTGTTCTTGATTTTAGGGGGGAAGCTCCCAGTATTTCCCCATTGAGGATGATATTAGTTGTGGGCTTTTATATACGGCTTTTATGATGTTAAGGTATGTTCTTTCTATCCCATCATTCTTGAGGGTTTTTACTAAGAAAGGAAGCTGTATTTTGTCAAATGCTTTTTCTGCAACTATTGACAGATGATGCACATTCTATTAATGTGATATATCACATTGATTGATTTGTGAGTATTGAACCAGCCCTGCAGGCCAGGAATGAATCCCACTTGACCATGGTGAATAATTCTTTTAATATATTGTTGAATTCGATTTGCCAGTATCTTGTTGAGAATTTTTGCATCCATGTTCATCAGGGATATTGGCCTGTACTTCTCCTTTTTAGTGGGGTCTATGTCTGGTTTGGGAATCAAGGTAATGCTGGCTTCATAGAATGAGGCTGGAAGCTTTCCTTCCATTTCTATTTTTTGGAACAGCTGGAGAATGATAGGTGTTAACTCTGCTTTAAATGCCTGGTAGAATCCCCCTGGGAATCCATATGGCCCAGGACTTTTATTTGTTGGGAGATTTTTGATAACTGATTCAATTTCTTCCCTGGTTATGGATCTGTTCAAATTTTCTACTTCTTCACATTTGAGTTTTGGTAGTGTGCGGGTGTCTAGGAATTTGTCCATTTCGTGCAAGTTGTGCAGTATGTTGGCATATACTTTTCCATAGTATTCTCTAATAATTGTTTGTACTTCTGTGGTGTTGGTTGTGATCTCTCCTCTTTCCTTCCTGATTTTATCTATTTGGGTTCTCTCTCTTTTCTTTTTGAGAAGTCTGGCGAGGGGTTTATCAATTTTGTTTATTTTGAAAACGCAGCTCTTAGATTCATTGATCTGTTCTACTGTTTTGGGGGGGTTCTATATTGTTTATTTCTGTTTTAAACTTTATTTAAAAAAATTTTTTTTAACATTTATTCATTTTTTGAGAGACAGAGAGAAACAGAGCATGAGTGGGAGAAGAGCAGAGAGAGAGGGAGACACAGAATCCGAAGCAGGTCCAGGCTCCGAGCTGTCAGCACAGAGCCCAACGCAGGGCTCAAACTCACAAACCATAAGATCATGACCTGAGCTGAAGTTGGACGCTCAACTGACTGAGCCACCCAGGTGCCCCCTCTGCTCTAATCTTTATTATTTCTCTTTTTATTCTGGCATTGGGGTTTCTTTGCTGTTCTCCTTCTAGTTCCTTTAGACATGAGGTTAGGTTTTGTATTTGGAATTTTTCTTGTTTCTTGAGATAGGCCTGGACTGCAATGTATTTTCCCCTTAGGACTGCCTTTGCGGCATCCCAAAGGGTTTGGGCTGACGTGTGTTCATTTTCATTTGCTTCCATATAATTTTTTCTTTCTTACTTAATTGCCTGGCTGACCCATTCATTCTTTACTAGGAAGTTCTTTAACTTCCATGCACTTGGAGGCTTTCCAAATTTTTCTTGTGGTTGATTTCAAGTTTCGTAGCATTGTGATCTGAAAATATGCGTGGTATGATCTCAATTCTTCTGTATCTATTGAGGGCTGTTTTGTGACCCAGTATGGGATCTATCTTGGAGAATGTCCCATGTGCACTTGAGAAGGATGTGTATTCTGCTGCTTTAGGATGAAAGGTTCTGAATATATTTGTCAAGTCTATCTGGCGCAGTGTATCATTCAAGGCTATTGTTTCTTTATTGATTTTCTGCCTAGATGATCTGTCCATTGTTGTAAGTGTAGTATTAAAGTTCCCTGCAATCACCATATCCTTACCAATAAGACTGCTTATGTTTGTGATTAATTGAATATATATTTGGGTGCTTTCAAATTGGGGGAATGAACATTTACAATTGTCTGCTCTTCTGGTTGGATAGACCCCATAATTATGATATAATGCCCTTCTTCTTCTCTTGTTACAGCCTTTAGTCTAAAATCTAGTTTGTCTGATGTAAGTATGGCTACTCCAGTTTTCTTTTGACTTCTGGTAGTATGATAGATACTTTCAATCTGAAGGTGTCCTCATGTCTAAAATGGGTCTCTCGTAGACAGCATATAGATGGATCTTGTATTTTTATCCATTCTGATGCCCTATGTTTTTTGATTGGAGCATTTAATCCATTTACATTCAGAGTTATTGAAAGATATGGATATAGTGTCATTGTGTTATCTGTAGGTTTTATGCTCGTGATGTCTCTGGTACTTTGTAGTCTTTGCAGCGTTCCCCTCAGAGTCCCCCTTAGGATCTCTTGCAGGGCTAGTTTAGTGGTCATGAACTCCTTCAGTTTTTGTTTATCTGGGAAAGCCTTTATCTCTCCTATTCTGAATGACAGCTTTGCTGGATAAAGGATTCTTGGCTGCATATTTTTCCTACTAAGCACATTGGATATTTTCTTCCACTTCTTTCTGGCCTGCCAAGTCTCAGCGGACAGGTCTGCTACTACCCTTATGTGTCTACCCTTGTGGGTTAAGACAGGTTTGTCCCTAGCTGCTTTCAAAATTCTCTCTTTATCTTTGTATTTTGCCAGTTTCACTTTGATATGCCATGGAGAAGACCTATTCTTGTTAAATCTGAAGGGAGTTCTCTGTGCCTCCTGGATTTGGATGTCTGCCTTCTTCCCCAAATTAGAGAAGTTCTCAGCTATAATTTGTTCAAGTAAACCATCTGCCCCTTTCTCTCTCTCTTCTTCTTCTGGAACTCCTATAATATGGATATTATTACATTTCATTGAACCACTTTGTTCTCTAATTCTCCCCTCATGGTCTAATATTTTTTTATCTCTCTTTTTCTCAGCTTCATCATTTTCCATAATTTTATCTGCTATTTCACTTATTCTCCCCTCTGCTTCTTCCATCCTTGATGTCACTGCAATTAGTTTCTTTTGCACCTCATTTATAGCATTTCTGAATTCGTCATGACTTTTCCTTAGTTCCTTTATCTCTGCAGCAATAGATTCTCTGCTGTCTTTTATACTTTTTTTCAAGCTATTTTCCAGCTATTATGACTGTTATTCTAAATTCTTGCTCGTGTAAAATGTTTATATCTGTTTTGAGCAATTCTCTAGCTGTCATTTCTTCCTGAGATTTCTTTTGAGGAGAATTCTTCCATTTTGTCATTTTGGTTAGTTTTCTGTCCCTTACGTGTTTTAATAGCTTATGATGTGTCCTGCACCTGCGAGCACTATTATATTAAAAGAGGGTCATACACTGTCCCGGGCCTGGCCCTTCAGGAAATGTTTTTGGAATGTCTTGTGTGCTCTCTGTCGTTGCGACTCTGGTTGCTTTATCTCCCTACTCGTAGTGGTGGTTTGGACCTTCCACCAGGTGTGCTGTGATTTGTTCATTGAAGTAACCCTGGGAAAAAAATGTTTTTAAAGTAGGGGGAAGAAACCTTCTCCCATACAAAGAGAGAAATGACAGGGGTGGGGAAGAAGAAAAGGAAAAAACAATTGTCCAGAGAATCAGAGAAACTATACGGCTTAATCCAAAAAAGAGAGAGGAAAATAAAGAAGGAGGAGACACAAAGAATAGATTAAAAATGTTTTCTTAAACAAATCAACAATCAGAATAACCAGAATAGAGAAGGGAAGGAATAAGAGGAAGAAAAAGAAGAACAAAACAAAAACAAAAACAATATATATATATAAATAAATATATATATATATATATTTATATATATATAAATATATATATATATATATATAAGAACTGACCAAGAATCAAATCGGAAAATGCAAAACTGCTGGGCCAATATCTGATGGTGCCTTGTTGCTCAGTGGCTGTGCTGGTCTGGAGGAGGGGCCTTCTGGTTCGGTGAGTGTCAACCTTGTTGGGTAGATACCAGGCATGGAGGGGTGTGGTTTTGTGTAGGTGCCTCCCGCCTCCACTATGGGCCCGCTGTCCATTCCCTGAAGCCCCACCTTACTGGTGATGGGGAGAAAAATGGTGACACCCCAGTCTCTCGCCCACCCACCTGGTGTCCCAAACCACTATGTTCAGGCTGTCCTTACAGTGCTGTGTGGGCAGGAGCAGGCCGTTTTGTGCAAAGTCTTAAAGGATCTCATTCCACACACACCCGGTTCTGGGGAAGTGCCCTCTTCCCAGCCAGCCGACAGAGGACCTCTGGCTGACAGTGCCTGCAGGGTCTTTTGTCTTTGGGGGCTATATACTTTCTTCCCACAGCACTCAAGAGAGAGGACTGCTCTCTCTGACTGCGCCTGTGAGCTGGCTACCCAGCCCAGGGATGGCTCTCCTCCTCCCAAAGTGTGCAAACAGGGTAGCAGCAGGCCCCAGTCCAGAGAAAGCCCCACAACCCTGGAATGAGATAGAAATTGGTTCTTTCTCTGTTTTTCCCGTTCCCCGGGCCTTGGTGTTTCTCTTATCCAAATACAATTCTACACTTCTACAGCCTCTCTTTCTCTTCTTTTGATCCCTCCTCTCCATTTTACTCTCCCAGATGACAACCACGCACCTATGGCCCGCCATGTTGTCTCCATGGGCCCCTGGTGATGTTTCTGTCACTCTGAGCCTGGATTCCTGGAATTCCCAGTCTTCTGGCCTCAATACTGCTGTGTTTGAGGGATGAGGAAACTTTAGGTCCCCCTAATTCTCTGCCATGTTGACGCAGTTTTATGATTGGTTTGCCCCCATTTTGAAGAGGGGCCAGGGGCCCTGGACTTCTTTTACATGAAGGAGAAACTCTTTTGTTTTAATGTTTGTTGTTTCGGGCTTTTTTAGTACGTGTAACTGAACCAAATTGCACATGATACAGTTTGTTTTGTGATGCGCTCTGAGGTTAGAGCTACAATTGAATCGATTAGGCTGTCACAGCATCCAAGTTGAGCTCTGACTGGGAGATACATTAGCATAAGACAGTTCACAGATACAGAACAAACTCACCTCAGCTTAGACTCAAGAACTGAGAATTCCTTTCATAGGGAGACTTGGAAATTTTTCAAAGCAAGTGGTAAATTGGAGCCTTCAGAAAATGACCTTGCTCCAACAAGCCACTCAAGCCACTGTTTTGGTTTCCATGTGGCTTAGCAAAGTTGACAGGCACGCGTTCTCTTGTACCTCTGATGCCGTCCCCCCACCTTCCTTACCGATGAGTTAGTAGGCTCAATAGGTGACTAAGCTGAGGCTTCTGTTCTTCCTGAGCTGTTACATTCAGATAAAGTTGCTCCTCAGGAGTAACAAACACACAAGCAACATCACAGGAGGACAGCTCCCCAGCAATGCTGGGAAATTGACGGATGAAGCCAGCGGTCCCAGTATCTCCACACGTCTGCCGCCTCTCAGCAGGAGTCATCCATCAGTGCGTGACTGAAAGAGGCCGGGCATCCTTGGAGTCCTGCTCCACATCTTTGCTTCCAGATGCCTCGCTAAAGATGGCAATCATTATCATGCCTGGGTGGCCAGCCCTCCCACATCTCAGGCGGGTCTGACTGCTTGATGGATGCTTTAATCTTGGCCCTGGTGAAGGGCAACATACATTTCAATTAAGATGTGGCCGGAAATCTGCCCCGAACAATGCCACACAGGCAGTGAGGACAGAGGAGTTAGAGTTAGGTGGCTGGGTTCAAGTCCTGGTTTATTCACCTGCAGATTTTTTGAGTCTGAAGAAGTCACTTAGCTGCTACAAGTCTGTTTTCCATGTGATGAGTGACTCAGACTCGCTTAATTGCACCTACTAAGAGCTAAAGGCTATGCTAGGAAGAGGTCCAAGAAAGATACAGTTCCCGACTCAAAGGAGCTCATAGGTTAGTGAAGATATTGGATATTCATTGGATATTGTCTTCCTCAGAGTTTTGAGGAAATTTAAACAGCGATGTATATAAAAGGACTTAAGAGCTTAAAGGGCTCAATAAATATAAGGTGATGGTAACGTTCTTAAAGATGCTGATCTGACAAATCACATTTAGTAGCAAGCTTAGCTTTATTAAGGATGCTCTAAGACTTAGCATGGTAGAGATTTCTAATATTCACTTATATTTGGTTCTCTAGTCCTCCCTGGTCAATGGGAGGATGACACTTCTCTACCCAGTTGTACTTAGGCCAGGCCATGTGCCTAGCTTTGACCAATGGGATGCGATCAGAGGGGAGGTATATTATTTGGGACCAAAGTACATAATTGTTGGTGTGACATCTTCGGTAGTCTTGTCCTCTGTCTTGGCAATCAAGGATGCCTTCATTCCCAAGTGGTACAACCACAGGATGCTGTGGTCTCTGTAGGCTTGCACTGGCCTGGAGATATTCCTAGATCTACAGGGGATTTTTTCACAGGGAACCAATACATTCCCATCGGTTTGAACCATTGAAATTTGGATGTTGTTTATCACCCTCTCATAGACTAAATTAGGTCTCGGTTGGATGAAAGGACTCCACATAATTTGTCCTACTTGAAACTATGATGCAATTTTAGAGTGGTATAATTGGACCACTTTTATTTACACAAGAAACCTTATCTTTTGTCTGCAGCTCATAGTCAGTGCCACATCTCAGGTTCTGCAGAGCCGCCTTTCCCTTAGTTAAGTGTTGAAAGTCCTGTTTCTAGAGTTAGGTCATCAAAGGTTTAAATCCTGGCTTTGCCATTTGTTCATTTTGTGACATCGCACAACTGACCAATTGACCTAACTCTCTGAATCCCAATTTCCTCAACTAAACTATGAACATATTCTCATCTCTTACCAGTCAGGGTCGAGGTGGGGATTAAATGAAATGATGCATGTGAAACATTTAGCCTGCTGTGTGGCAAGTGATTAAAAACTGATGTTTATTATTGCTGATGTTTTTATTATTATTTATCATTTAATAAGTGCAAGCTCTTTCTGTTTGTTTGTCTGTTTGTTTTTAAATTTACATCTAAGTCAGTTAGCATATAGTCAAATAATGATTTCAGGAGTAGACTCCAGTGATCCATCCCCTAAGTATAACACCCAGTGCTTGTCCCAACAAGTGTCTTCCTTAATGCCTCTTACCCACTTAGCCCATCCCCCCCCCACAACCCCTCCAGCAACCCTCAGTTTGTTCTCTGTATTTAAGAGTCTCTTACATTTCGTCCCCCTCCTTGTTTGTATATTATTTTTGCTTCCCTTCCCTTACGTTAATTTGTTTTGTACCATAAATCCCTCATATGAGAGGGGTCATATGATATTTATCTTTCTCTGGCCGACAAATTTCACTTAGCATAATACCCTCCAGCTCCATCCACGTTAGTTGCAAACAGAAGCGCACGTTCTGAATGAAATGTAAATCTCTCGTTTTCTTGTAGTTAACTGTGGGCATGGCTTTTCCATCTCTTACGGACACTGTATATTCCCAGAAGATAGAGGCTATGGGTACGACCTGTCGGGTAATCCCTGGAGAGCACCACTGTTTGCTTTTATGTGCTGCTGCAATTGAAGGAAACCAAACTATCCACAGGACCTTTGTCATTGTTTCTATTGTTTAAAATCTGCACAGGGTTGCTACTGTGGCTTCAGCAGTTACCTTCGTCAAGTTGGACAGAAAGCCACTGAGTCAGAAGGGCTAATGTTACCTAAGGTGGGCAAGCAGAGAAAAACTGAATGAAGAGTTGAAGCTGATGAATGAACAGATACACATGCATTATGAGCATCACTGTCCTGATCCTTTTTCAGGCCACTTTCATCACTCCTTGGTCACTGAAATAGCTTCCTGGTCTCCCTCCCTTTTCTCCAGTCTCTTCAATATCCTATGTTCTAAATCTACAATGCAAAGCTGATCATGTTATTCCTCCCCTTAAAGCTCTACAATGACCCCTTCATTGCCCTCAGGATAGAGCCCAACCTGAGTACAGTAAGGCCTTCTGTGATCTGTTGCACTGCTTTGTGTCTTCTCTCACCTCTGCCCTCGAGTGTGTGCCCCAGCCTCATTGAATTACTTCCAAGGGCTTGACTTTACCTTGGCTCTCTTATCTCTGCTCCTTTGTCCACAACTCTGTTCTTCTCTGTTCTAGGTTCCCCGCCTGTCCCCCACCTCCAGTTTGCTTAGCTAACTGCCTTATCTTTAGCTCCAATGTCACTTACATCAGTGCTTCTTAAAATTGAAGGTACGTACGTACGACCTGAAGAATATTTCTGGAGACAGAGATCCGAGTAAGACCAATATTCTGCATTTCTAACAGGCATCCCGGATGCCACTGCTGCTGGTTGGTCTGGGAAGCACACTTTGAGTTCTGGAGCAAATGACTTCCACTAAGTATTGACTATGGGGTGTTCCATCATGCTTTTAGAGAGGCTCTCCCTTCCATAGTTTTTAAAATGTCTATTTTGAGAGAGAGAGAGAGAGAGAGAGAGAGAGAGAGAAAGACAGAGAGACAGAGAGAGAGAATGAGCAGGGAAGGGGCAGAGAGAGAGGGGAAAGAAAGAATCCCAAGCAGGGTCCACACTGTCAGTACAGAGCCCAATGCGGGGCTTGAAACCACAAACGGTGAAATCATGACCCGAGCCGAAATCAAGAATCGGAGGCTTAACGGACTGAGCCACCCAGGTGCCCCCCTTCCATATTATATTGCACCGCGATTGCATGTTTACATTTACAAACCCCCCTCACCTTCAAGCTACACGGCAGCTAAGGCAATGTCTAGATTTGTCATTATGTTTTACCTGTGTACCCCAAGTGCCTGCCACGGTACTTGCCACAGGGTGATCTCTCAGTAAGTATTTGCTGAATGAGTGATTGACAGGGGTTTTTCAAGAAGCCTCCTTTGTCTCCAAAAGGATAATTGTGTCTATCTGAGGACCATGATGATGCCTTTCTGTGGGAGACAAGAAGCTGTATTTCCGAGATGTCTTTTCAATAAAGGACTTGCTGCCTTGTGGAGAATACATCTAGAGACTGATCAAGGTAGGGTAAATGTCTTGGCCAGTTTGGATTGATGTGGGACACCTCCAACAGGCAAAATTTGCTCTGGAGTCCCCTGTCGGGTTGGCTGAGCTTCTGATGGGTCTGGAGCGTAGGGCAGCTTCTCTCTTTGCTCAACCCTGCTCCCTCCACCTTCCTTTGACAGGTTTCGATTCCTACTAAACATTTTTCAGTCCAAGCTCCGCCCTCTCATCCTCACTGTCACTTGTCACGGTGCCTAACACATTATGGATAATAATAATCTTCCAGTTAAATTCAGCAAAAAACCCACAACTGAGTTCCTGCCTTGTGACAGGTATGGTATGAGGTGCTTGGAATACATCAGTCAACAAAAGAGACTAGGGACTGACCTCAAGACTTTATACTTTTTTTTTTTTAATTTTTTTTTCAACGTTTTTTATTTATTTTTGGGACAGAGAGAGACAGAGCATGAACGGGGGAGGGGCAGAGAGAGAGGGAGACACAGAATCGGAAACAGGCTCCAGGCTCCGAGCCATCAGCCCAGAGCCTGACGCGGGGCTCGAACTCACGGACCGCGAGATCGTGACCTGGCTGAAGTCGGACGCTTAACCGACTGCGCCACCCAGGCGCCCCAAGACTTTATACTTTTGACATAATAGACAATGAACAAGAAATTCTCTACATTTTTCTGTTAGTATGTTATAGGGTGATAAATATTATGAGAAAATAAAGAGAAGTGTAGGATCAGGGGGATGGACGATGTAGGTGGTGAAAAATGTCAAGGGTTGTAATTTTATATATCACAACAGCATGGTTTGGGTGCCTGCATTCAGAAGGTAACAGCTGCTAAGGGCTTGAGGGAAGTGATTTAGTTGTGCATTTATTCTGTTTTATGGAATTACTCACCAGCCAAACACTCACAGTTATTAAATTCTATTGTATGTATATATCTTATGTTTGCCTACGCGCAGAATACTCAAAGAACGTTTTAAGAAAGGTATCCAAGAAATCCAACATAATGTTGACATCCTCTGAAAAGAAGCAGATGGCTGAAGAAAAATGACTGGGAAGAATTGTGAGGTCTTTATATATTTCCACTGAAAAAAAGACACCTCACATTAAAATTCAAATACTCTCAGTAGAATTTCCTGAATGTAGAACACATCTGCCCATAGCAGGTTCCCTGACTCCTGTTCAATATAAGTATGTGGATTTGAATTTAGGATGATTGTGGACAGTGACCAAACTTCTCTCTTTTCTTTTCTCTTAAATACCGTCTTATTCTGACTAAGCGTGGGCCCTGATTTTTCTGCACCAAAGCCTTTCTTGCTTTTCCAGACTCGGAGGGCACCACTCAACTTTCTCTACGTGCCCCAGAGTCCGATGACAAGAAAACAATCCAAAGTGCCTCCTCACAACCTTTTTAGGTGCTCCTGTCTTCAGCAGATTGAATGGAGATAATAAAATCTATGTTGTGAAATCTGCTATGTGCATTCAGTGAGCTAATTCGTGCCAAAGTACTTCATAAACTACAGAGAGCCGTAGAGATTAGGACTTGACAATACAGTCACAGGATTCGCCGTCTTCTACTGGAGGAAGTGAGGAAGGAGAAGGGGAGAAAGAGAGGAAGCGGGCCTGGGTCTATGTCCTGGTGGCTCGGACATGAGGCTCCTCCAGCTCCTGCCTACTTCCAGGGGACATGGTGCAGAACCCCCCAGGTCCAGTGCTGCTACTGAGGCAGAGAACCTTCCTTCAAGAATATAGAAGTTGCTTGTTTATTCACAGGACAAAGGGAGTCCTTTGGAAGGGAAGAAGAATCAGGATCCTCGACAGGGCACTTGTCCTTCCTTGATGTTCCTTTCTTCATTTTCATTCTTGCTTAACCCAGCCTCCTAAAATGTTTCTCTTTATTGGGCAATAGGCAGGGGCATATTGGGGGCTCCTTGGTGTGGCAGGAAGAAAGCCCTCCAAACTCCGTGCAATTGCATTAACGTCTTCAAACCTATTAGACACTCCCCTCCATTCACCGCAAGAATTTTATCTGTGTGCCGAATGGTGGGGAAGAAATGGTTTCAGTTATGGGAAGGACTCTTAGGTGGAGGGAAAATCAAGCTTGCTGTGTGCAGCCCTCAAGGGCTGGAAAAGAATCGATGGGTAAATGTTGAGCGAGATGAGTTCAGATCAATATCGGAGTACTGTAGCTACAGAGCTCTAAGGCTACAAAGACGAGAGCAACCTATCCTCGCGGAACTCAAAATAGAGTAGGGGAAATGAACAATAAATGAACACATACAAAATAATATGATGACTACATATGAAGTTCCTGTGCACATCTCAGTGGGAATAATCAGAACACAAAAGGCCATTTATTCCACCTTGAAACTTTTATGGGCATTCTGGACTTCCAGAATCCTACTCTTTTCACCGCCTCCATTATTGCCACCATGGTCTAGGACACTACAGTAGCATCTCCTGGATTACTGAAGTTGCTTGCTGAATTCTTTTTAATCTTATTAATAGTTCTGACTATATGGTGACATGACAGTATTTTATTTTATTTTTTTAAGCTTTAACTTCGGTATAGTTAACATACCGTGTTATGTTGGTTTCAGGTGTACGATATAGTGATTCAACAGTTCTATGCATCACTCAGTGCTCCTCGAGATAAGTGTACTCTTAATCCCCTTCACCAATTTCACTCCTTCCCGGCTCCCCTCCACCCACCTCCCTTCTGGCAACCATCAGTTTGTTCTCTGGGTTTTTGTTTGTTTGCTCATGTGTTTTATTTCTTAAATTCCACATATGAATGAAATAATATGGTATTTCTCTTTCTCTGTCTAACTTATTTCACTTCGCATTTTACCCTCTAGATCCTTCCATGTTGTTGCTAATGGGTAAGATCTCATTCTTTTTTAAAATGGCTGAATAATATTCCAGTGTGTGTGTGTGTGTGTGTGTGTGTGTGAGACATCTTTTTTTCCATCCGTCTATTCATGGACATTTGGGTTGCTTCCATATCTTGGCTATTGTAAATAATACTGCAATAAACATATCTTTTCAAATTATTGTTTTTGTTTTCTTTGGGAAAATACTCAGAAGTGGAATTAGTGGATTGTATGATATTTCTTTTTTTTTTTAATGTTTATTAATTTTTGAGAGAGGCAGAGACAGAATGTGAGTGAGTTAGAGGCAGAGAGGGAGAGGGAGGCACAGAATCCAAAGCAGGCTCCAGGTCAGGGCCCGACGCGGGGCTCGAACTCACAAACTGCGAGATCATGACCTGAGCTGAAGTCAGATGCTTAACTGACTGAGCCACCCAGGTGCCCCTACGTTTCTTTTTTTTTTTTAATTTCTTTTTAAAACGTTAATTCCAGTGCGGTTAACATATGGTGCTATATTAGTTTCAGGTGTATACTATAGTGATTCAACAATTCTATCTATGCATTACTCAGTGCCCCACGCTTTTTTCCAGAGTGGCTACACCAATTTACATTTCCACACACAGTGCACATGGGTTCCCTTTTCTCCACATCCTTGCCGACAGTAGTAGCTGGAAATTTTAAGAGGAATCCTTGTGGAGAAAGAACAGAAGGAGTAAGACCCAAGATGAGACTATACATTCATGCTAAGTCCCTGGATGTCAATTATGATTTTATGGAGCATACCCCCAGGAAACCAACACAAAATACAGACAAAAACCAAGGAAAAATCTAATCTGAAAAGATAGAGTTTCGTGGAGCCTGACCTGTGGATGTGTTGGGTTTTGTTTTAATTGCGTGTATCCCCCCCCCCCCCCCCCCCAGCTCTGAACAGCTCAGGTGAAAAAAACCTGAAGCTTCAGAGGTGTGAAGTCTTAGAGGACAAAGCCTTAAACTAGCAGAATGTCTGAAAATTATGAGAGGTTCCTGGTAAGCAGTAAACCGCAGACGAGGTGAATCCCACCACTACCCAAATCTATTTTTTAATCTTTTTTTTTTTTAAGTTTATTCATTGAGAGAGTGAGAGAGACAGAGAGAGAGAGAGAAAGGGAGAGGGAAAAAAATCTCAAGC